>NC_056738.1:198155497-198202997 GCF_019279795.1 Protopterus annectens
AAAAAAAATTGCCTTCTACCAGCACCTGCAGGACTGCATGGATAAGGCAATCCCAAGCAAAACAAAGACTCTTTGTACCAAAGGCAAGCATCCAGTCTGGTGGACCCCAGCCATAAACAAACTCTACAACAAAAGGAGGAAGCTACTACAAGATAGAGCAAAATCCTTAAAAGGTAAGACACCTTGATCACTATAAGTAAAAACTAAGAGCTCTCATAAAATCATCCAAAGCAAATTTTGAGAGAAAAATAGCTAAAGACTCAAAAGACAATCATAAGGCCTTCTTTAGCTATGTTAGAAACCTGGGAGGAAACTCCCAGATATGCTCATAACTAGTTCAAAATGATGTGAAGATTACTGATCCTACAGACATTGCCAACATACTGGCTGACAGGTTCAGTGCAAACTTCTCCCTCCCCCAAAAGGAGAGATATCTATACCAAGCGATTGCAGCCCCCAAACATCTCCAACGCAAGTGAGAACTGCTCTCTCCAAAGCAAAAACACAGCATCCTGGGACCTGATGGTGTCCCCGGCTGTGTGCTCCTTAACTCAACGAGAATTAAACCCACAGCTAGGACAGCTGTTTAATCATAGTCTTACCTCTGGATACGTGCCCAGGAGTGGCGCACTGCAACTGTGGTCCCACTTCACAAAGGCGGTGCCTCCACCGACCCTGGAAATTACCGGCCCATTAGCTTGACAAGCCTTATCTGCAAAGCCATGGAGAGGATCATAATGGACCTCATAAATAAAGACATAGGAATTTGCAGACTTTGGATCCATCCCAGTTTGGCTTTGTCAAAGGCAGATCATGCCTTCTAAACTTGGTTGACTTTTTCGGCGGTCACCAAAGCCATTGATGAGGAAGGCAGTCCATACAGCCTACCTCGATCTGGCGAAGGCCTTGATACAATACCCCACTCGGGTATCACTGAAAAACTCATCAGCTTAAATGTTAACCCATACATCACAAGATGGGTTGCAAACTGGCTGAGTGACAGAACCCACAGGGTCAGAGTTGCTGGCGCCATGTCAGACTCAAAGCCTGTCACAAGTGGTGTACCACAGGGCTCAGTCCTGGGCACTCTTGTTTGGCATCTACTTTTCCGAAGTACAAGCAAACACAGGAGGGTTATGGCTGACAAAGTTTGCAGATGACTGCAAACTGAGCCATAGTAGAAAACACATCTGACACAGATATCCTTCAGAAGGGTCTCACAGAAACGGATAACTGGTGCCAGAGCCATGGCCTAAAGTTAAATGCCAAAAAATGCATAGTCATACCCTTCAGGATAAACAAGGTTACCCCTAGCTACCAAATAGGTGGCAATCCACTGAGCACAGAAGAAGTTATCAGGGACCTGGGGACCCAGGTTGATAGCAGTCTGTCATTCGACACCCATGTAGCTAAAGTAGATAGGAAGACCTTCTACATTGCCCACCTTATCATGAAGGGATTCTCATTTAGATCAAGGGAGGTCATAGTCTCCCTATACTCATCACTCATCAGACCAATGATTGAGTACAATGCCCCATTCGGAATGTATCTGACCAGACACTTGCAGCAGCTGGAGAGGCCACAAAAGTTCCTCACCAAAAGGATAAAGGGTCTCAAACATCTGTCCTATGCTGCCCGACTGAAAGAACTCCAGCTCTATGCAGTCGCTTACCGCTTGCTCAGAGGTGACCTTTGCCTAACATACAAGGCCATGTCAAACCCAGATTTGATGAATATGCTTCACCTCAAGAGATCTAGATCCGTCAGAGCCACAAGGCGGGAGACTTAAACCTCGACGGCTATTAATAGGATGTGCTGGAGGGATAGATTCATCACCCAAAGACTCCCTATGCTGTGGAATAAAATCCCGGTATATTTGAGGCAGAGCACCTCGCTGGCCTTGTTCAAGAGAAATCTTGACCAATGGATGGGAGATCGCAGATATACCCCAGGGATTACCTCAGTGTCACTGCTCGACAGAGGCACAGCAAAATAATGGGTATAGTTCCCCATACTAAAGGGGTGGCGTAAGCCACAAAACTATGGGCTAGGCTTGTAAATGCCCTCGGGCAGATAGCCTAATATGAACCTATGAACCTACCATACCACCGACATATTGTCTGTGTGGATCGCAATTGTCCCGAGGGGAAGAAAGCTCTGAAGTGCTTGCAACTCTAGTAGCACTGCTCATCTCCAGGACACTGATATGCATATACATCTCGTGTTCCTGCCATGTGCCTTGGACTGTCCTGCCTAGATAATGCCCCTCCCTATATGGGAGGCGTCCGTGGTCACTGTGGCAACCTGAGGGGATGGAAAGTACAGTTGTGTACCTACCATAAATGTAGATGTTCGAGTGTATTCACTGCTGCAGTCATTACACTTGGGTTATCCTGCTGGCAGGCGACCCGTAGTCGGCCCGAGTTCCAAAGTTTTGGTCAGGCGTCGGTTGCTGTCGCCTCTTCCCTGACGTCAGTGCGCCAGGGGTATAAAAGTTGCAACCGACGCCATTTTCTTCAGTTTTTCTTGCCCCAGAGTTAAGGTGCCCCCAGATATGAAGGCTGTAAAGATAAAAAAATGCCAAACAACCATGCATATACCACTAAAAACATTTACTACTTCTAAAAGCAAATGCACCACATAGGTTGTATAGAGTTGAGAAGTACAGAATAGTCCCAGCAAAGAGGGGGATGGTTGGTGGGTAACCAGGACTGCAACAGTGAATACACTCGAACATCTACATTTATGATAAGTACACAACTGTACTATGTTCATCGTATTTCACTGTTGCAGTCATTACACTTGGGTAGAATCCCAAAACTTAGGCAGGGTGGCTGGGTCTAGATTGGATTTGGTGAGGCTAACAAGCCCTGAAGAACTGCAGTGGCAAAGCCTGCTCTGGATTTGCAGTAGAGAGGTAGGTGGTAGTGCTTGGTAAAAGTGAGCACTGAGCTCCAGGTTGCAGCTTCTAAAATGTCTTTGGTTGGTACCCCTCTGAGGAAAGCTGCTGAAGTGGCTGCTGCTCTGGTAGAATGAGGCCTAATGCCCTTAGGCACAGATTTGCCATGTTGTGCATAAAGTACAGTTTTGTACCTACCATAAATGTAGATGTTCGAGGATTCCATTGCTGCAGTCCTGACTATAGGGTATAGTCCGCGTCCAGTCGGCCCGAATACCAGAGTATAAGGCTGACGTCGGTCAGGGCGCATTAGACTGGCGTCAGTACGTCAGGGTACTAATGCGCATGACCGACGTCATATCCTCAGTCTTTTCTTGCCCCAGATGTCAGAAGACCCTAAAAAGACAAGTCCCAAAAAACCTGCACCAAAAACATGTACAATATATACAACAATATATACAAAAATATAAGCATGTAAACTCACCTACACAACCACCCCTAAATACAGAGGGAAGGAGGGAGAATTGGACTGCAGCAATGGAATCCTCGAACATCTACATTTATGGTAGGTACAAACTGTACTATGTTCTTCGTCTTCCATTGCTGCAGTCCTGACTATTGGGTAGAATCCCAAAGCAGAGGTAAGCGAGGCTGGCAAATTATAAAGTAGTAGGAGCTGACAACATGCCTTGTAAAACAGCTGTGGCAAAACCAGCCCTAGACTTAGAGTAGATAGGAAGGTGATAATGCCTAGAGAAAGTATGCACTGAACTCCAAGTAGCTGCTTCCAGAATATCCTTAGTTGCCACCTCCCTTAGAAATGCTGTTGAAGTGGCAGTAGCCCTAGTGGAATGAGGCCTAATCCCAGCTGGAATCTCCTTGCCATGATGGGAATAACAAAATGCAATGCAAAAGCCAATCCACCTAGAAATAGTTTGTTTTGACACAGGCTTGCCCTGAGAACTCAAAGCAAAAGAAACAAACAACTGCTGAGACTGCCTAAAATCCTTAGTCCTGCTTAAATAATAACGCAATTGCCTGTGTACATCTAAAGTGTGCAAAATCTTTTCCCCTTTATTTTGAGGATCTGCAAAAACGTAGGCAAATGAATAGTTTGGTTTAAAGCCACACTAGAAACCACCTTAGGCATAAAAGAAGGATTAGTACGTAATGATACCCTATCCTTATGGAAAATCAAAAGGGCTCTACTGCCATAAGGGCCTGCAACTCAGACACCCTTCTTGCAGAAGTAATAGCCAACAGAAAAGCAGTCTTCCATGACAAATATTTCAATTCAGCAGTAGCTGCAGGCTCAAAAAAGGTTGTAGAGTAAGTTTTTCCAACACAAAATTGAGGTCCCAAGCAGGAGTAGGAGCTCTATTGGGGTCTTATATTCTTTACCCCTCTAAGAAACTGCTTGAATAAAGGATGCGAAAACAAAGGTGGGTCACAATCATAGTGAGCTGAAATTGCCGCAGCATGAATCTTTATGGAAGAGAAGGACAAACCTTTGTCCAATAATTCAGTAAGATATTGAAGAGCCACACTCAAATTAGGCTCAGAAATCTCCAAATTCTTTGCTGTACTCCAAAATAAAAATCTCTTCCATTTTTCTGCATACACTTTCCTTGTACTAGGTCTTCTAGCTTCCATAATCACATTTAAAACTTGTTGAGGAAGTTGAGACCTGCTGTGTTTCAACACAGAATATGCCAAGCTGTTAGATGAAGAGAGTGTAGCTTGACATTGAGCAGATGACCGTCCTTCTGAGATAACAGATGAGGAATCAGAGGTAAAGGCCATGGAGGCTTCTTTACCAGACTCAGAAGAGGGTACCAGTGTTGCGAGGCCAATCTGGAGCTATCAAAATCATCCTTGGCCTGTCTTGTCTGACCTTTAACAGTACCTTTGGAAGAAGAGGTAGAGGTGGAAAGGCATACACATGAAGGTTTTTCCAACTGAAAGACAGAGCATCCACTTTCCAAGCCGTGTGATGAAACCCCTTTGTGCAATACTGTGGCAGCTGGTGGTTTAGTGGAGAAGCGAACAGATCTATGTCTGGAGTTCCCCATGACACTGTCAGTTTCTGAAATACATGAAGATCCAGTTTCCACTCGTGGGGATCCATGAGTTGTCTGCTTAACACATCCGCTAAGGAGTTCTGTGCTCCTGGCAGAAACCTTGCCTGAAGAGTTAGTTGCAGGCTTAGCGCAGTCTCCCATAAAATCATTGCTTGCCTGCATAGAGGATAAGAATGTGTTCCCCCTTGCTTGTTGATGTACCACATGACAGTTGTGTTGTCTGTTAGAATCAACACCTGCCCTGGGAGAAGTAACTCCTTGAAAGCCATTAATGCAAACTGGACTGCTAACATCTCTTTCATGTTGATATGTAGATGCTGTAGTCTGGCAGGCCACTTGTCTTGTATCCACTTTCCATTTAGATGAGCTCCCCAAGCAATGTCCGAGGCATCTGTCGTTAAGATCTGACTTGCCTCTGGCCGGGTCACAGAGAGTCCCTTGTTTAGGTGACATTCCTGAGCCCACCACAAGAATTCTTTTGAAGGCAAGGTATTATTTGAATGACAGTGTCCAAATCCTGGCAGTGCTGTGTCCATACATTTTGAGATACCATTGTAACTTCCTCATATGCAGTTTGGCATTGGGAAGCACCAGAATACAAGATGCCATGAACCCTAATGCTTGAAGGACTGTCCTTGCAGTCAGCACGGACTGATGAGATAGTTGATGGAAGTAAAGTGACAGACTCTTTTGTTTGTCCGGGGTTAAAAAGGCCATCTGGGCTGCTGTATTCAGTCTCACACCCAGAAAGCACATGTCTTGAGAGGGTACTAGACTGGACTTTATTTCGCTCACAGAATACCCTAGGCATCTTAGCACTGCGATAACATATTCCAGGTGCTGTAGAAGAACTTCCCTTTCTTGAGCCAGAATCAGGCAGTCGCCCAAGTAAGGATAGATTTGAATTCCTTGAAGCCTGAAGTAAGCTATCACTGGAGCCAGAACCTTTGTGAACACTCTGGGCGCAGTAGATAAGCCAAAGGGCAATGCAGAGAACTGATAATGAGAATTTCCAGTTCAAACCGCAGATATTTCCTGCAACTTAGCCTTATAGGCACATGAAGGTAAGCTTCTTTGAGATCTAAAGTTACCATCCAGTGATCTTTGCCCAGCAGAGGTAAAAGCTGTTGTAACGCCAACATCTTGAACTTGGGAATGTCCAGATAAGTGTTGAGGATAGATAAATCCAAAATTGGTCTCCACGTGTTTCCTTCTTTGGTACAAGGAACAGGCGAGAATAAAATCCTAGGCCCCTTTCTGATACAGGGACTGGCTGAATGGCCCCTATGTGAAGTAACTGTAAAACTTGCTTGTGAGCCTCTTTTCTTTGTTGAGGAGGAACGTCTGGCATGCCTTTGAAAGGGGGCATTGTATGGAAATAAAATCTGTAACCGTGGTGAATGATATCCAACACCCATTTGTCTTGAGTAATTAAATCCCAATTTTCTTTGAAAAGAGACAGTCTTCCTCCCAAAGGAGCTGCCAAACTTGAATCTGCTGGCAGCTGAAAAACAGGTCATTGGGTCTGTTTACGAAAGGACTGACCCCTGCCCTCACCAGAAGTCTGAGCAGGTGAACTCCCTGTTCTAGGCCTAAAAGAACCTTGAGCCCTGCCCCTACCACGCCTAGACCTACCCCTAGACTGAGAATCATAAGCAGGATATGTCCACCCCTTAGCAGGCCAATTTCTACTAAACTTCGTGGCTGCACCTGCAAAAATCTTTAACAGTTTGCATAGACTTAGCTTTGTCCTCCATTTTCTTTAAAACTGCTTCCACAGGCGAACCAAACAACACATCAGATTGTAAAGGAGCATCCAAAATCCTTGTCTTAACATGCTCAGCTAAATTCTGATCCTTCAACCAGGCATGCCTGCGAAGAACAGAACTGGTAGCAGCCACCCTCGAGGAGGCCTGTACAGCATCAAAACCACATTGCAAAGAATGCTTACCCACTTGTTCAGCCACATGAACCAAATCCAGCAACTCTTTACACTCAATACCTTCCGCCAAAGCATCCACCTTAGATTTCAATTGTGAAAGGAGATAATTCTGATATTTTAGCATGTGAAACTGACAATTCAAAGCTCTCATGGCTAGAGTGGAAGAAGTATACACTTTCTTTCCCCACCTATCCAAAGCCCTTGCCTCTTTATCAGTGGGAACAGGATTTTTAACCACAGAAGCCTTTACACCTTAGGCCCTTGAGAAATAGTTTCTGGGTCCCCTAGGACTCTTAAACAAATATTTATGAGCTTCGGGCACCCTATAATACCTATCAGGCTTAACAGGAGCAGGAGGCAAAGAGTCAGGGTTCAGGGAAGCCTCTGCAAAACATCTTCCACCACATTCAACACAGGAGGAATAGCTAAAGGCCTATGCTGGGGTAAAACAAGAACTCCCTAAGCCTTTTCCTGGAGTCAGAGTAATCCTGGCCTTCCCATTTAAAGTGCTCCCTCATGGAATGCAAAGTCTCTGAAAATGAGAAATCCTCAGGTGGAGAAGCTGTAGGAGTGGAATCATCCACATCAGAATCAGAATAAGTAGGATACTCCTGCATACCTTCCACAGAAGATTCTGAAGCCTCTGAACACTGTTCAAAACTATCAAACTCGGTTCCACCCTAGGCCTCTTATCAGGCGGGGCATAGAACCCCTAATCATAGTAATCAAATCTTCTGCCATTTTAAGCATATGTTTCTTAGGTACAGAACCCGAAATGCTAGGAGAAGCCCCCACTGAAGCTGAAGTAGGCCTACCCTCAAAGAAGTTTTGGCAACAGAATGAGAGGCGCTAACCAGCTTGGGAAGAGAGGGGAGCACAGTCACCTGAGAAGCCCCTCAGCCTGGCCTACCTCCTGAGAAGGCACATCCTGTAAGAGTATAGTTTCTGCCTGGGACTCCATGGAAACTCCTGGCAAAACCTCCGGCTCCACTGAGCCTTCTAAAGAACCGACGTCCGGGACTGCCGGTTCCTCAACCCTAGGCTTCACTGTTTTATCCTTGCGCTTCTTGGAGGCGGCGCCGGAGCATCCGGCGGCATTTTATAATTGCAACGCTTCCCAAACACTAACCTGGCACAGTCTAACCTCCTCTTAATAGTGCGTTTGTTAAACCTAGCACAAGAGCGGCAACCAACAACGCCGTGCTCAGGCCCTAAACAAGGTATACACAAGGTATGATAATCCCTATGAGGTATCTGTTTCCCACAAGAAATACAGTTATTCACTTTTTCTGACATCCGTAAAATACTGAGGCAAGAAAAAACTAAAATGTTCCCCAACGGGGTACTTAGCCAACTCTGTTTCGGTCTGAAACTCCGGTTTCGGAAATATTTCAGTACGCCAACCTGCACTCGCAAAACTGCTTCTGCATCGGACCATGCGGCAAAAAAGACTGAGGATATGACGTCGGTCATGCGCATTAGTACCCTGACGTACTGACGTCAGTCTAATGCGCCCTGACCGACGTCAGCCTTATACTCTGGTATTCGGGCCGACTGGACGCGGACTATACCCTATAGTCAGGACTGCAGCAATGGAAGACGAAGAACATCAGAAGCGGATGCAATGTCCTATCCATTTGGAGACTGTCTGCTTTGTAATAGGTTTTCCTTGTGATCCTGCAGCATATGCTACAAACAGTTGCTCAGTTTTTCTGAAAGCTTTTGTTTTGTCCAAGTAAAATCGTAGCTGCCTGTGAATATCCAAAGAGTGTAGAAGTCTTTCCCCTTTATTCTGGGGATTTGGGTAGAAAGTAGGCAAATGAATAGTTTGCTTTAAGGCCACATTGGAGACCACTTTTGGCATGAATGTTGGGTTCGGCCTTAGAGAAACCCTGTCCTGGTGAAAAATGAGGAAAGGTTCCACAGCCATCAATGCCTGTAACTCAAACTCTTCTTGCAGAAGTTATTGCTAGGAGCAGAGCAGTCTTCCATGACAAGAATTTTAGATCAGCTGTGCTGGCTGGTTCAAAATGAGGCAGTGTTAGTTTTTCTAAAACAAAATTGAGGTCCCAAGTAGGTACTGGTGCTCTCCTAGGGGGTGCAGTCTGAGTGGCTACATTATCTGCCATGCTGCCAGGTTTAAGGTTCTGAGCTGAATCTGATTGTTTTACTGTGTCAGAAGATGAGGGATTTGAGGTAGAGGCCAATGCGGGCCTTGGGACAAAATCTTTAGGATTGGGTACCAGTGCTGGCGTGGCCAGTCTGGTGCAATCAGGATCATTTTTGGCCTCTGTTGTCTGACTTTTAGAAGCAGCTTGGTGAGAAGAGGCATCGGAGGGAAGGCACAGACTGTCAGATTTTTCCAGTTGAAAGATAGAGCATTCACTTTCCATGCTTGAGAATGATGAGTCCTTGTGTAAAATTTCTGTAATTAGCAATTGTGAGGGGAGGCAAATAGATCTATGTCTGGGTGTCCCCATTCCCTTGTTATCATGTTGAACACTTGTGGATTTAGCTTCCATTCGTGAGGATCCATGAGATTTCTGCTTAGTTCATCTGCCAGTGTATTTTTTGTTCCTGGCAGGAATTGTGCTTGCAGATGTACCTGGTAAGTCAGTGCTGTGTTCCACAAAGTCATCGCTTGTCTGCATAGGGGGTAGGAATGTGGCCCCCTTGCTTGTTTATGTACCACATAACTGTGGTATTATCCATCTTTATTAATAATTGTCCTGGATGTATTAGGTCCTTGAAGGCTGTCAGGGCATTCTGTACAGCTAGCATCTCTTTTTGATTGATGTGAAGATGCAGTTGTTCCTTGGGCCACGTGCCCTGAATACATTTTCCTGCCATATGTGCTCCCCAGGCATAATCCGATGCATCCGTTGTTACTGTCTGCCTGGCTGTAGGTAAGGTGAAAGGCTGTCCCTTGTTGTGTGACAGGCCTGTGAACACCATCGAAACTCCTGTTGTAGGCAGGGAATCAAGGTTATGATTGTCTCTAGATTGTGACAATGCTGAGCCCAAACACTTTTTTCCTCATATGCAGTTTGGCATATGGAATTAGTAGAATGCAAGATGCCATGAAACCCAGAGTCTGCAGAATTTTTCTTGCAGGGAGCTGGGTCTTTGTTGCCATCATTTGAAAGTAATGAGTCAGTTGCCTTTGTTTGTCTGGTGTGAGATAAGCCATCTGGGTAGTTGTATTCAAGCTTGCACCCAGGAATATTATCTCTTGAGAGGGCACTAGTTTTGATTTCTTTTCGTTTACTGTGTACCCTAGGCAAATTAGTAATCTTTTTACAAACTCCAGGTGCTTTAGAAGAATGTCCTTGCTCTCTGCTTGAATAAGGCAGTCGTCCAAGTACGGATATATTTGAATTCCTTTTTGCCTGCAAAATGCAATTACTGATGCCAGGCATTTTGTGAAGACCCTGGGCGCAGTACATAAGCCAAAAGGCAGTGCAGAGAATTGATAATGCATTGAGCCTGCTATAAATCTGAGGTATCTTCTGCACGATTGTCTGATTGGGACGTGCAGGTATGCCTTCCTTGAGATCCAAAGTAACTAGCCAAGCCTCTTTGCCCGGCATGGGCAAGAGTTGTTGTAGTGTTAACATTTTGAATTTTGGAACATCCAGGAAAGTATTTAGGATTGACAGGTCCAGTATTGGTCTCCATGCTTTGTCCTTTCTGGGTACTAGGAAAAGTCGTGAGTAAAATCCTTGGCCCTGTTCTTCTTGTGGAACATTTTGAATAGCTCCCATATCCATAAGAGCTGCAATTTGTTTTTGTGCCCCTGCCCATTGGTTTTGAGGCAGGTTTGGCATACCTCTTGGTTTTGGAAGCATGTGGAAGTGGAACCTGTACCCTTGAGAAAACTATATTCAACACCCATTGGTCTCGGGTGATCATGTGCCAATTTTTTGAGAAAAGTGCTAGCTTTCCCCCTAGGGGTGCTGTCAACTGGTAAGTGCTTGGCATTTGCAGAGGGAAGTCATTGTGACTGTTTTCTATAAGGTTGTGATTTGTCTTCTCCTCCTTTGGGGGCTGAAGAACCCCATTGTTTAGGTCTGTAGGAGCCTTGGGGCTGAAATCTGCCTCTTGGGCGTCTGTATCTGCCTCTTTGTGGCCCGTCTGACACTGGAAAGGACCAATTTTTTGAAGGCCAGTTCCTGCTAAATCTAGGTGGCTGAACTTGTAAGAAATCTTTCACAGTTTGCATCGACTTTGCTTTATCCTCAATTTTCTTTAAAACCTCTTCTGCCTTAACACCAAACAAAGTATCATGCTGTAGTGGAGCATCCAATAATTTCATTTTAACATGGTCAGGTAAACTTTGTTCTTTCAACCAAGCATGTCTTCGAATAACTGAGCCTGTAACTGCGGCTCTGCAAGAAGCCTCTAATGAATCAAAACCACATTGCAGACTATGCTTTCCCACTTGTTCAACTGCATGCAATAAATCCTGCATTTCTTTACAGTCAGGACCTTCTGTATTTGTAACCATTTTCTGCTTTAACAATGACATGAGATGCTGCTGATATTAAAGCATGTGAAACTGACAGTTTAAAGCTCTTACAGCTAAAGTAGCAGAAGTGTAAACTTTTTTCCCCCATCTGTCCAGAGCTTTGGAATCCCTATCTTGAGGGGACAGGATTTTTGGCAGTGGAAGCTTTAACTCCTTTTGGACCCTGAGAAATAGTTACTGGGTCCGCAGCGGGGTTTTTGTAAAGAAATTTATGAGAGTCAGGGACCCTGTAGTACCTGTCTGGCTTTACTGGTGCAGGGGGTAAAGAATCTGGAGACAGACTGGATTCAGAAAAAACATCATCAACAATATCAAGCACAGGGGGAATAGCCAAGGGCCTGAGCTGAAGCAACAGAAGGAAATCTCTGAGCCTTTTCTTGGATTCTGAGTAAACCTGGCTCTCCCAATGGAAGTGTTCCCTCATGATGTGCAGGGTTTCCCCAAAAGAGTAATCCTCAGGCGGTGAGGCTGAAGGAATGGACTCTCCAGCATCAGAGTCCTCATAGGGAGGGAGAGAATAGCCCTGGTCAGAGGAAGAATCAGAAGAAATGGAAACCTGATCAGAGGAATCATAATCAGTGTCTTGCCTAGGCCTTTTGTCAGGAGGGGGATGGGAGCCCCTGATTAAAGTAATAAGGTCTTCGGCCATTTTGAGCATCTGTTTCTTAGGCATGGATGACTGTTCTGGAGAATGCTGCACTTCGTTTCTTTGTCTTTAGTGGTGTTTTTGTCTTTGCCTTTGCTGCTGTAGTAGCTTTAATTGTAAGCTGTGAAGGTCTGAAAACACCCTCAGATGCTGGTGCCTGCTCAGCGGCTACGGACCCATATGAGGGTATATTTTCCGTAGGCCCAATATCTTGAGTTTCCACAGGCCTCGGTGTGTCCACGTGGCTGTCGGTTGCGGCCTGTGGCTCTGAGGTAGCGGGTGTCAGGGGCTGCGAAAGCGCCTCACTGAGAACAGGCGACTGGCCTAGAAGAGGCTTCGTCGTCGGTTTTGGACCTCGGATGCCTGTCTTTTTCTTTGTCTTTGCATTTTATATACATTCCGGTCATCAGTTGTTCCGACGGCATTATGTAATAAAATCTTCGTCAAAAATAATGTAAAGCAAAATCAAACCGACGTTTAATAGTGCGTTTATTAAATCTAGCACAAAACCGACAACTAGTGACGTCGTGGTCGGGGACTGGGCAAGGAATGCAGTAAGAGTGGAAGTCCTTACGAGGTATTTGCTTCCCACAAGAAATACAATTATTAACTTTTACTGACATCGGTCTGGAGCAAGAAAAAGTTTCCCCAACGGGGTACTTAGCTTTATTGAAGACTTCGGTTCTGAAATTCAATTTTGAAAATCACAGGAGTCGGACGACTGGCACTTGCGAACTGCTTATGCTTCGGGCACCGCGCGGCAAGAAAGACTGAAGAAAATGGCGTCGGTTGCAACTTTTATACCCCCTGGCGCACTGACGTCAGGGAAGAAGCGACAGCAACCGACGCCGGACCAAGACTTTGGAACTCGGGCTGACTACGGGTCGCTTGCCAGCAGGATAACCCAAATGTAATGACTGCATCAGTGAAACACGATGAACATCGAAGGGTTTTCCCACGTCGAGGTTGCTGGTGTGAAGCCACCAATGCAGATCCTGCTTGCACCTGTCTGTGATTATTATGAGATGAGAAAGAGGAAGATGTTGTAGAGACCACTGGGCGAAGAGTAGCCATTGAAGGAGCCTCATGTGTAGCCTCGCCAAAGGAACCAACATAATTGTAGCAGCCATCGTGCCCAACAATTTGAGGATCAATCTTGCATTCACTGTTCTCAAAGGGAGTAACGTGTACACCTGCTGCTGTAAACTTTGAATCCTTTCTTTTGGTAAGAACACCCTCTTGAGCACGGTGTCTAACTCGGCGCCTATAAAGGTGACACGCTGCGAGGGCAATAAGGCAGACTTTTCCCAATTTAGAGTTATGTCTAATTGTTGACAGATTGATTGTGGCGTCTATGGTTTGTAGGAGTAGATGCCTGGTGGTGGCAGAAAGTAGCCAGTCGTCTAGGTATGGAAACACTTGGAATCCCTGACGTCTCAAGTGAGCCGTTACCACTGCCATGGATTTGGTGAACATCCTGGGGGCTGTGGTGAGACCAAAGGGCAGGGCGCGAAACTGAAAATGACTTCTGGATGCCCTGTCCATCTTTATATGGTAGTAAGCATCCTTGAGGTCGATGGAGCACATCCACACTTCTTTTCCCAATAATGGGAGAATAGACTGCAACGGAACTTGGATTTCTTTACATGGGTGTTCAATCTGCTGAGATCCAAAATGGGTCTCAGGTCCCCTGTTCTTTTCGGCACCAAAAAGAATCTGAAGTCCCTAATCCGATCTGGTCTGAGGGGACAAGCTGGATGGCTCCTTTTTCTAGCAGCTTTAAAACCTCTGAAGCTGCAGAATCTCTTTGATTGGGTGGAACAGCTGGGATTTTTCTGATCGGAGGGGGAGCTGAAGAGAAGGGAATGCGATATCCTCCAGAAATTATTTTTAATACCCATTGGTCCTGAGTTATACTATGCCAGGCCTTTGGGTATAGTGAAATGCGACCCCCGACTGGCTCCGGAAATGCACAGTCGGGCCTCCTATCAGGAGCGCTGGTAGGGAGAACCACAAAATGAATTACAGTCTCCCTGGTTACGCGGGCCTCCTCTGCCCCTAGGGTGGCGTCTACAAGAATTACCTCCCCCTCCCCTGCCTCTGGAGGGGGACACGCCTTGCGAGTCATGAAAAAAACAATGCAATTTTTTGAACCACATCTTCCAACCCCTCTGGGTCTTGGGATAAGGCCAAGAGGGTAGGGAAAAACGGACTCCCACAGCAGACAGAGTTTTTCCCTCCTGCTCTCACCTAGTGAGAGTGTCCTTCACCTTGGTTCCGAATGAAGAACAACCATCAAACAGGGTGTTGGTGAACATAGACTTGAAGGCCTCCGCGAAACTACAGAGGCGCATCCAGGAATGTCTCCTAAGAGCAACTCCGGAACTCGCTGCCCTACCCGCTCCTTTGGCTGCATAAGAGATCAGCCTCATGGTGGAGTTAGCAAAAGAGTTGAGGGTAGACATCTGAGCGTTGACCTTCTGAGCCACCGCATCAGAAACGTTACTCTGTAGAGTATCTCCAAGCTCTTTCAGGAGATCTCTTTGGAGCCATGTAAAATAAGATAAGTAATTCAGTGACCGCAGTGTAAAGGTCACTGAAGAAAACATATGCATCCCGTACCGGTCCCATGGGCCTAGACTCCTTGTTAGGAGGATGGATGGCAGACGAAGTCTCAGCCAGTTCCTTCTTGGGGGCCGCTGCCACCATCATGGGTCTCCTGGGGACTGGTTCCACAGAATCAGGGGTTTCCCACACCCTTCGAAAAACCACATCTAAAAGCTCGAAGGGTGGAGACACCCAGGAGGCGGAGGGCTGAGCCCCTAAGGCCTTCAGGAACACCAACTCCTCCTCAGAGGGAGCTTTGGAGGGCCAGTCACGCCTCTGCTTCAAAATTTCCAGGATGTCAGAGAAAGAGACATCCTCAGAGGATGACTTGGTGGACCCCTCAGATTCCTCGAGGTCGGTGTCTGATGTGAAGGACTCATCGTGGGAGTCAATGTGCTTCCTCTTGCACGTTCTTTTTCTGGGTGGCTCCTCAGGCAAAAACACTGAGGGGCCCTCAGAAATAAGGGAACCACTCATGGGGGTATCCTGAGGCCTTGGGTCTCCACTGTCGAAAGATAGAGGGCAATCAGGACCCGCACCGGAGCTGGAGGGGACAGAGTGTCAGCGCCGAATGATGTCGCCGAGGACCTGGCCAGTGCACTCCGCATGGCCTCGAAAGCTGGTCCCCCCGGCTCCGAAGATCAACCAGCCATGGAAGACCTCGAAGCAGAAGGGACAAGGTCCGAAGCCAACGCAGGGGTCAGGCTTCCCTGAGCTGAGGCACCGAGAGGGAGGCCAGGAGTCGAAAAGTGATCCAAGGCCTCCCCCTCGGGTCCGACCGAGGAACCATGAGTCCTGGACCCCATGGACGGAGCCGACGGGGTCGGAGATTAAGCCGGAGCCGATAAGCCAGGATGGGCCATCGGAGCCAACCTAGGAACATCTGACGGCGCCGACCACTCTGGCTCCGAAAGCTGAGATTCGATCGGAAGTATCGACGCTGGTTGGGTGACAGGCTCCGGAGCCGACTGGGCTGGAGCCGAAAACAATTTTGCCAGAACAGGTGACTGGAGAAGTCTCTGCACCACTCTATCTACATCCACATCTGAAAGTCTTGGAGGACCTAGAAGATAAGGAGGGAGATCTAGACCTCCTCGCCGAAGGAGACCTACGAGGAGGAGAGACCGGCCTAAAATTTGGAGATGGGCTCCGAACTAGCACCTCCGTAATCGGCTCCGAGGGACTTGGAGCCTAAGCAGATTCGGTCAATATACCAACTTCCTGCGGCTCCGAGGACAGTGGAGTCCAGGATGTCACAGAAGATTTCACTACTTTCTCCTGAGGCTCAGACGATACAGATGGAGCTGAAGAAAGTACAGTTTTGTACCTACCATAAATGTAGATGTTCGAGTGTACACCCTGCTGCAGTCATCACACTTGGGTTATCCTGCCGTCAGGCGGTCCCGCAGTCGGCCAGAGTTCCAAAGTCTTGGTCCGGCGTCGGTTGCTGTCGCTTCTTCCCTGACGTCAGTGTGCCAGGGGTATATAAGAGGCATCCAACGCCATTTTCTTCAGTTTTTCTTGCCCCAGATGTCAGGTGCCCCCAATAGGTAGGCAATACATATTGCTATATAAAAATATATATATAAAAATAAAACAATACCTTCAGTCACAAGCAAATACACCACAGAGGTTGTATAGGATAGAAAGGTATAGATAAGTCTAGTTAGTTCAGAGGGGATGGAGGGAGGGTAATCTGGACTGCAGCAGGGTGAACACTCGAACATCTACATTTATGGTAGGTACAAAATGGCACTATGTTCGTGTTACCCTGCTGCAGTCATCACACTTGGGTTGAATCCCAAAGCTAAGGATGGGTGGTGAAGTTAAACAGGATTAAAAGAAGCTAGTAGGCCCTGCAAAACTGCAGTGGCAAAACCAGCTCTAGTCTTAGAATATAGAGGTAAGTGATAGTGTTTGGTGAAGGTGTGCACTGAACTCCAAGTTGCAGCTTCCAGAATATCCTTGGTTGGCAGCCCCCTGAGAAAGGCTGCTGATGTAGCTGTAGCCCTGGTGGAGTGAGACCTAATGTTAGCAGGTACCGGTTTCCCATGATGCGTGTAGCAGAAACGTATGCAATGTCCTATCCATTTTGAAATGGTCTGTTTTGAGATGGCTTTTCCTTGTGATCCTGCAGCGTAGGCTACAAAGAGCTGGTCAGATTTTCTAAAAGCCTTAGTTTTATCCAATTAGTAACGTAACTGCCTGTGAATGTCCAGAGAGTGCAGGAGTCTTTCTCCTTTGTTCTGGGGATTTGGAAAAAAAGGTGGGCAAATGAATGGTTTGGTTTAGGGCCACACTGGATAACACCTTTGGCATAAAGGAAGGGTTAGTTCGTAGAGAGACTGTCTTGATGAAAAATGAGGAAAGGCTCCACTGCCATTAGTGCCTGTAGCTCTGAGACTCTTCTAGCTGAAGTTATTGCTAGCAGCAGGGCAGTTTTCCATGAAAGAAATTTTAAATCAGCTGAAAAAGCTGGTTCAAACAGTGGCAGTGTAAGCTTTTCCAGAACAAAGTTGAGATCCCAAGTAGGTGTTGGTGCTCTCCTGGGCGGTCTTATGTTCTTTGCCCCTCTGAGGTACTGTCTTAGGAGTGGATGTGAAAATAAAGGAGGATCCGTGTTGTAATGGGCTGAAATTGCTGAGGCGTGAATCTTAATAGATGAAAAGGAAAGTCCTTTGTGCAACATCTCAGTTAAATATTGTAGAATCTGAGGAATGTTTGGATCAAGGGGATTTTGGCCTTTAGCCTGGTTCCAGGCGCAAAATCTTTTCCATTTGTCTGAATAGGTTTTCCTGGTGCTAGGCCTCCTGGCCTCCAGAATGACATCCATAACCGCTTTGGATAGAGGTGTTGGCTGGTTGTTTAGGTAATTTGCCATGCAGCCAGGTTTAAAGTCTTGAGCTGGCTGTGTAGAATCGGATTGTTTCGCTGGGTGAGCAGGTAAGGAATTTGTGGTAAAAACCATGGTGGGCCGTGGGCCATGTTCCTTAGAATTGGATACCAGTGCTGGCGTGGCCAGTCTGGTGCAATGAGTATCATTTGTGGCACCTCTAATCTGACTTTCAGCAGTACCTTTGCTAGAAGAGGCAGTGGAGGAAAGGCATACACTGTTAATGTTTTCCAACTGAATGAGAGGGTGTCCACTTTCCAAGCTTGTGGGTGGAATGTCCTTGTGCAAAATTTTTGAAGTTGGTAGTTTTGGGGGTTGCCAAACAGATCTATGTCTGGGCATCCCCATTTTTGAGTTATCATTGCAAATACTTGTGGATCTAGTTTCCACTCGTGGGGATCCATGATGTTTCTGCTTACGTCATCTGCCAATGTGTTTTTCTTTCCTGGCAGGAATTGTGCTTGTAGTTGAACTTGGTAAGACAGTGCTGTGTTCCACAAGGTCATTGCTTGCCTGCATAGGGGTAGGAATGTGTGCCCCCTTGCTTGTTTATGTACCACATTACTGTGGTATTGTCCGTCTTTATTATTAGTTGTCCTGGGTGTAAGAGGTCCTTGAAGGCTTAGGGCATTCTGTACTGCTAGCATTTCTTTTTGATTGATATGCAGATGCCTTTGATCTGTAGTCCATTTGCCCTGAATGCACTGTCCTGCCATGTGTGCTCCCCAGGCACAGTCCGATGCATCTGTTGTTAAAGTTTGCCTGGCTGTGGGTAAGGTGAAAGGCTGGCCTTTGTTGAGGTGACATGCCTGTGCCCACCACAGAAACTCCTGTTGAAGGCAGGGAATGAGTGGTATCATTGTTTCTAAGCTGTGGCTCTGCTGAGTTCATAAGCTTTTCAGGTACCATTGTAATTTCCTCATATGCAGTTTTGCAAATGGTATTAGTAGTATGCAAGATGCAGAATTTTTCTTGCAGGGAGTTGGGTCTTTGTTGCCATTATTTTGAAGTATTGAGTCAGCTGTTGTTGCTTGTCTGGCATGAGATAAGTCATCGGGGCCGTTGTATTCAAGCTGGCACCCAGGAATATTATGTTTTGTGAGGGCACTAGTTTTGATTTCTTTTCGTTTACTGTGTACCCTAGGCAACTTAGAAGGTGTTTGACAAATGCCAGATGCTTTAAAAGAATGTCCTTGCTTTCTGCTTGAATAAGGCAGTCATCCAGGTATGGGTATATTTGAATTCCTCTGTCTGCAGTTTGCAATTACTGGTGCCAGGCATTTTGTGAAGACCCTGGGCGCAGTAGATAAGCCAAAGGGCAGTGCAGAGAATTGATAATGGGTTGAACCTGCAATGAAGCGGAGGTATCTTCTGCAATTTTGTCTGATAGGGACATGCAGGTTTGCCTCCTTTAGATCCAACGTTACTAGCCAAGCGTTCTTGCCCAGCATGGGAAAAAGCTGCAGTAGTGTTAGCATCTTGAATTTTGGTACTTGCAGATAGGTGTTCAGAATTGAAAGATCCAGAATGAGTCTCCATGCTTTGCCCTTTCTTGGGACTAGAAAGAGTCTTGAGTAAAATCCTTGTCCTTGCTCCCGTGTAGGTACCTGTTGAATGGCTCATGTCCATGACAGCTGTAATTTGTTTTTGTGCTTCTGCCCATTGATTCGGTGGCAGGTTTGGCATTCCTTTCATCCTTGGCAAGGTATGAAAGTGGAATCTGTATCCTTGTGAGACAATGTTTAGGACCCATTTGTCTTTTGTGATGATGTGCCAGTTGTCTGCAAAAAGTGCTAATTTTCCTCCCAAGGGAGCTGCCAAGAGAGATTTGCTTGGTAATTTGAGGGTTGAGTCATTGTGTTTGCCTTCTGCTAGCTTGGGGCCTGTCTTCTCCCTTCTGGGTAGCAGTACCCCATTGGCGAGGTTTGTGAGGGCCTAGGGACTGACCTCTGCCCCTTGGGCGTCTGTATTTGCCCCTCTGTGATTTGTCAGAAGCTGGAAAGGACCAGTTTTTTGTTGGCCAATTTCTGCTGAAACGAGGGGGTTATACCTGTAAAAAATCCTTGACCGTCTGCATAGACTTTGCCTTATCCTCCATTTTCTTTAAAACCTCTTCTGCTTTGACACCAAATAAGACATCCTGCTGTAAAGGTGCATCCAATAATTTTGCTTTAACATGATCAGGTAGGGTTTGTTCTTTTAACCAAGCATGTCTATGTATGACAGACCCAGTTAACAGCTGCTCTACATGAAGCTTCCAATGAATCAAATCCACATTGTAAAGTATGTTTGCCCACCTGTTCAGCTGCATGCAACAAATCCTGCATTTCCTTGAATTCAGACTGTTCAGAATATGTGCTCATTTTTTGTTTTAATTGAGACATTAGGAATTGCTGATATTTTAGCATGTGAAACTGACAATTTAATGCTCGCATAGCCAGAGTAGCTGAGGTGTATATCTTCTTTCCCCATCTATCTAGGGCTCTGGAATCCCTTTCAGAGGGTACAGGATTTTTAGCCATAGAAGCTTTAGCCCCTTTGGGACCCTGGGAAATTGTTTCTGGATCAGACACAGGGCTTTTATAAAGGAATTTGTGTGAGTCAGGTACTCTGTAGTACCTGTCTGGTTTGGCTGGAGCAGGCGGCAGAGAGTCTGGATTTAGACTAGACTCTAAGTAAACATCATCCACAATGTCTAAAACTGGAGGGATAGCAAGTGGTCTGTGCTGGGGTAGTAAAAGGAACTCTCTGAGCCTTTTCTTTGAATCAGAGTAGTCCTGTCCTTCCCAGTGGAAATGTTCCCTCATGGTGTGTAAAGTTTCCCCAAAGGAGTAGTCGTCAGGGGGAGATGCTGAGGAATAGAGTCTTCAGCATCAGAGTCTTCATAAGGGGGAAAAGTGTAATCCTGTTCCTCAGAAGTATCTGAGGAAAGTGAAACCTGGTCAGAGGAAGCATAATCCTCCTCTTGTCTTGGTCTTTTATCTGGAGGGGGATGGGAACCCCTGATTAGGGTAATCAAATCTTCAGCCATCTTAAGCATCTGTTTCTTAGGCATGGGGCCTTGAACTGTAGACTGATGTACAGTCTTTTTTGGTTTTAATGGAGTTTTAAGCTTAGCATAAGATTTAATGGTGAGTGTAGTCGGGTCTGAAAACACCTTCTGCAACCGAAGGTGTTTCTACTGCACCGGGATCTCCTTCTGCTCCGGTGTCGGAAGGGCCTAATGAAGATGGCTGCGACGGCCTAGTACACTCCGCTTGAGAATTCACAGCTGTCTGGGGTTCCAATTCTGCGGTCGTCAGGGGCTGTGTAGGCACCTCACTGAAAACCGGAGAACCGGTGACAGGCCCAGCAGAGGCCTCGGAGTCTGGCTTGGTCCTAGGCTGCCTGTCCTTATCCTTGCGTTTTTTATGCATGCCGGTCGTTGGCTGCTCCGACGGCATGATATAATTAAATTTCCTACCAAAATAATGTCGTGCGAAGTCAAAACGGCGTTTGATAGTTCGTTTATTAAACCTAGCACAAAACCGACAACCTGTGACGTCGTGGTCTGGGCCTAGGCAAGGAATACAATAAGAATGGAAGTCCTTATGAAGTATTTGCTTCCCACAAGAAATGCAATTGTTAACTTTTTCTGACATCGGACTGAGGCAAGAAAAGGTTCCCCAACGGGGTACTTAGCTTTATTGAAGACTTCGGACTGAAATTCGATTTGAAAATCTCAGGTGTCGGCCGACCGGCACTTGCGAACTGCTTCTGCTTCGGGCACCGCGTGGCAAGAAAGTCTGGGGAAAATGGCGTCGGATGCCTCATATACCCCTGGCGCACTGACGTCAGGGAAGAAGCGACAGCAACCGACGCTGGACCAAGACTTCGGAACTCTGGACGTCAGGATAACCCAAGTGTGATGACTGCAGCAGGGTAACACGATGAACATCGCTTTTTTGCCTTAGAGAGAGAGGACTTAAAAGCTAGAAGCCCTTCCCAAATCATCCTCAAAGGAGGGTTTCAAAAGTCCTTTCAAAATTAGTTTGTTTTTCCTCTCCTGAAGAACACGTGGGCTAAATGCATGGCAAAAAGTACAAGATTCCTGGAGGTGAATAGCCCCAGACAATAAACAGACAGAGTGTCCATCAGTGATGGACATCTTATAACCACATTTAGAGCACTTCTTAAAGCCCGAGGGCTTATGCTCTTTTGTATCCTTAGACATGATGAAGAAAAACCAACCGTTAATAACAGTCAATCGCTGATATCCATAAAGCGCGGGAACTATGCAAAAACCACTACAGACAAACACACCAGACCTCTAACTTAATTGGCCTCAACAGGAAAAACACAAGGAAAGACTAGGTCCTTTAATTTAAACGGTCCTAGCCCAAAGGATAGGTACCTACTAACTAACAAGAAACGCTGAAGAAGGGGCGGACTAGGTAGTCTAACTGAAACGGGCCTAGCCCGTAGAGGAAGCAGTTAGCGGGACACCACAAAAGAGAATAACACCAGAAATAATTTTTTACCAAGGGTTTGATCAGTACACACACACACACAACGATGAAACTAGCTTTTGTTTTTGAAGCAAAACTGTCAATAAAGACCAAAATAGGTACTTAGCCACAGCCAAGAGCGAGACCACGTCTGAGCTACACGAGCGGCAAACGAGATCTGGGGAAAGGGAGCAGTGCAGCATGGGATACCCTCAGCCTAGCCAATTGAAAGACTTTGAGCTAGAGTATGGCCGAGTCGGAGCCGGGGTTCGGCTCCGAACCCACGGGTAAGAATGTAGGCGAGACTGGACTACATAACATCTATATTTTGCTCTTTATATTGATCAATACTGCAGTAGCTGAAGGTATATGGGTAGACTGCCATAGCTGACAAATTCTGGGAAGTGGGATGAGAAGAATCCAGAAGACCCTGGAGAATGGCCCTAGCAAAGCCTGATCTACACCTAGAGAAGGAATCAAGCCTATAGTGCTTTGTAAAAGTATGTACATAGAATTCAAGTTGCTGCTTCTAGAATATTTCTATAATTCAACTCTTTAAGCCATAGATGAAGTCAAGGCTCTGGAATAGTGGCCCTTGACCCCACCTGGGATCGTTTTTTTGTGGCGAGTGTAACAAAAGGTAATAATCATAGACAACCACAGTTGTCTCTTCTTATAAAGAAATACAATAAATAAAGAAAATACAAGAAAAAACTGAAGTGAAAATCTGAAAGATTTAGTTCAGTCAAGAAAAAGTACCCGGGTTGTCTGTAAACATCCAAGGTACGGAGTATCATTTCTCCCTCACTTTTAGATTCAGGAAAGAAAACGGGGAGATGGATACTTTGGCTTAAAGTAAACTCAGATACAACTTATGCATAAGAGGAGGATTAGTTCTCAAAAGAACCCAGTTCCTGTGGAAAATGAGGTAGGGTTGTTTCACCAGAAGAGGTTGCAAGTCAGACACCCTTCTTGCAGAGGTCAGAGCAAACAGTAAAACTGATTTCCATGTGAAGAACCTCAAAGTAAGCTGGCTCAAATGGAGCATGTGTTAGCATCTCTAACAACAAATGCCAAGGAGAGGCCATGGGTTTTCCAGGAGGCTTCTTGTGTGAACCCCTTTCAAAACCATTTTAATAAGAACTGACTGAAAGAGAAGGATCTATGGGCAGACATGCTGAAACAACTGATAAATGAACCCTGATGGAGGAGCAAAAAAAGGTCATAGGACAGTAACTCACATAAATATCATAAAAAAGAGAATAAATAGCCCTGAATGGGTGCTGGTTATTTATTTATTTTATATGTGTTTACCGGGGAAGTCCAACTGGGCCACCCTTTTACAGCAGAGGCCTGGGGAGAAAAACTCCACTACAAAAACACATTACAAACAAGAAATCAATAAACAAGAATACATAACTTTGATAAATATAGGTAATAAATAGTTTATACACAAACAATAAAAATTGAGCGAGTAATTTAAAGTGGAGGAAAAAAAAGAAAGCTAACAAATAAACTAGCATGAACTAGAGTATGCCATCATACAGGAATGCCTAATCAGTAGAACAATATCATGGTTTTGGTGGTAAACATTTATGAGATACATGTATGACTTATGAGACAGATGGATAACTGGATGGTAATCAGAAAATTCACCCCTGGGATTCCACCTGTGTCCCTGCTGGACAGGGGCTTTGGGTGCTCACTTGTCTAAATATGGGCTAAACTCTTGGCTAGGCTTATAAAGGAGTCAGGGCCAATAGCCTAGTAAAGAATATTTGTGTAAGAACTTACCATAACCCCAGATGTCCTTCTCTTCCATGTTGTAGTATTCATAACAGTAGGGAGTTTGCTGCCTGCAGCTCCACCGTCCGGCCAGTATACCAAAGTCTTTTCACAGGAGGGTACGTGTGACGTCCCCTACCAGGGCCATAAACCAATGTTGAACATAAAAGTGACGCTTGCATGTACCCTCATCAGAATTGTTTTGCCGCATAGAGTAGTGCTCCTGTGGATTGCAAAAGAGGGTCCTAGTGGGAGACCCTTAGACTTGCATGTAGGCCAGGCCCAGGACAACAGGTTGGAGACTGGGGAAGGTAATGACCATGTCCCCGTAGGGAGGCCATGGAATTCTGGTTGGGAAGAAACAGGGGGCATGTGGGTTGGACTGAATACTGCAACATGGAAGAGGAGGACATCTAGGGTTATGGTAAGTTCTTACACAACTATTCTATGTCCTTCTATGCTCATACTGCAGTATTCATAACGGTAGGGAAAGTAACAGAGCTTTAAGTATGAACCTGGGTGGAGGAAAGGTTTCCTTGATCAACCAAGCCCTGGAGGATAGACCTGGCATAGCCTTGCTCTTGCTCTAGAGGCCATATCCAGCTTGTAGTGCTTGGTGAAGGTGTGTACCGAGGTCCAAGTGGCTGCTTCTAAAATGGATGTGAAGTCCATGCCTTTGAAAAAGGCAGCAGAGGAGGCAGCTGCCCTGGTATAGTGAGGTTTAAAATGGCCTTGCAAGGATTTCCCATGATGGGAGTAGCACAATGAAATCGATTTGTAGATCCATGAGGAAATGGCCTGTTTTGAGACAGCCTTCCCTAAGGCCCTGGGATGGAAGGAAATTAATAACTGGTCAGATTTCCTAATAGACTTAGTTTTGTCCAAGCAAAATCTGAGTTGTCTGTGTACATCCAGGGAAGGTAGAGTCCCCTCTGAGGAGTTTTGTGGATGAGGGTAGAAAACTGGTAGATTAATGGTTTGATTCAACGAAAGTTCATTAACTACCTCGGGCATGAAGGAAGGGTTGGTCCTGAGAGCCACTCTGTCCTTGTGGAAAACAAGGGAAGGAGAGGCTTGTATCTCTGAAGTCCTCCTGGTGGAGGTAAGGGCCACCAGCAGAACTGCTTTCAGGGTGCATAGCTGCAGGGAAACGGAGTAATCTGGTTCAAAAGGAGGTAATGTTAGTTTTTCCTAAAATAAACTAAGACCCAAGGTTGGGGAATGGGTCTCCTGGGGGGTCTGAAGTGGAGAACTTTCAGAAAAAGCTTGACCTTCAGCCTGGATGCCAGACAGTGTGTGCCTTCTGTGGAAGGTTGGGTGCCAGGCTGGCAACTCGACACTGTAAAACTCCACTGCCAATCATGAGTGGACAGGTGATCCTGGGGGGTCTGAAGTGGAGAACTTTCAGGAAAAGCTTGACCTTCAGCCTGGATGCCAGACGGGTGTAATGAGCAGACAGGCAGAGATGGCAGACAAGTGGATTTTGACTGAAGAATAAGTCCTGAGTGGAGTAGCTCACACAAATAGGACAGGACCATCAGTATTGGGAGTAGTGAGGGGGGGGGGGGTCCTGCTTATACCTTTGACACCACTTGGAGAATCTGCGCCACTTAAATACATAGTTTCTCCTAGTACTAGGTTTTCTGGCCTCCTGCAGAACACAGAGTACGTCCTCTGAATATAAGTGTATGTAATGGATTAGAATCCTATTACCCATAGGGTCAATTTTAGGTTGTTCACCTGTGGGTGGAGTAGGGATCCCTTGTCCTGTGTGAGCAGGTCTAATCAGTGGGGTAACCTGTGGTGATTGCCCTTGGCTAGTAAGTGTAGGGGGAAACCAATACTGTCTTGGCCAATACAGGGTCACTAGTAGGATTTTGGGTTTATCCTTCTGAATTTTCAGGACAATTTTCTGAATTAGTGTGAAAGGAGGGAAGGCATAAAGGTACATTCCCTCCCAAGAAAAGGAGAATGCGTCCACTTTCCAAGCTTGTGGATGTGGATCCCTTGTGCAGAAGTTTGGCATCTGCTTGTTCTAGGTGGAGGCAAAGTGATCTGCTTGTGGAATACCCCACTTGTATATCAGGTGAAGATGAGTTGCAGTGCTGAGAGCCACCACCGGATTTCCTTTTTTAAGCTTAGGAGCAGTGGAAGAGGCGAGTAGGGCAGCCACGGTGGTGCAGTGGTTAGCACTGTAGCCTCACAGCAAGAGGTTCTCCGGTTCGATCCTCGGCTGGGGTGCCTTCTGTGCGGAGACTGCATGTCCTCCCTGTGGTCGAGTGGGTTTCCTCCGGGTGCTCCGGTTTCCTGCCACATCCCAAAGACATGCAGTAGGTGGATTTAAGACACTAAATTAGCCCTAGGTGAGAGTACTTGGGTGTGTGTGCCTTCTGTGGAAGGTTGGGTGCCAGGCTGGCAACTCGACACTGTAAAACTCCACTGCCAATCATGAGTGGACAGGTGATCCTGGGGGGTCTGAAGTGGAGAACTTTCAGAGAAAGCTTGACCTTCAGCCTGGATGCCAGACGGGTGTAATGAGCAGACAGGCAGAGATGGCAGACAAGTGGATTTTGACTGAAGAATAAGTCCTGAGTGGAGTAGCTCACACAAATAGGACAGGACCATCAGTATTGGGAGTAGTGAGGTGGGGGGGGGGGTCCTGCTTATACCTTTGACACCACTTGGAGAATCTGCGCCACTTAAATACATAGTTTCTCCTAGTACTAGGTTTTCTGGCCTCCTGCAGAACACAGAGTACGTCCTCTGAATATAAGTGTCTGTAATGGATTAGAATCCTATTACCCATAGGGTCAATTTTAGGTTGTTCACCTGTGGGTGGAGTAGGGATCCCTTGTCCTGTGTGAGCAGGTCTAATCAGTGGGGTAACCTGTGGTGATTGCCCTTGGCTAGTAAGTGTAGGGGGAAACCAATACTGTCTTGGCCAATACAGGGTCACTAGTAGGATTTTGGGTTTATCCTTCTGAATTTTCAGGACAATTTTCTGAATTAGTGTGAAAGGAGGGAAGGCATAAAGGTACATTCCCTCCCAAGAAAAGGAGAATGCGTCCACTTTCCAAGCTTGTGGATGTGGATCCCTTGTGCAGAAGTTTGGCATTTGCTTGTTCTAGGTGGAGGCAAAGTGATCTGCTTGTGGAATACCCCACTTGTATATCAGGTCCAGGAAGACCTCCCTCTGAAGCATCTATTCGTGAGAGGGAGATTAGGTTCTGCTGAGTGTCTGCCATAACATTCTCTGCTGAGGGAATATACACTACAAGCAGGTGAACCTGGAGGGAAGCTGTTAAGTTCCAAATCTGGATGGCAAGGCTGCATAGGGAGTAGCACACGACCCCCCCCCCCTGCTTGCTGATGTACCACAGGACAGTCGTACTGTTTGCGATTACTTTCAGGGTTCCTGGCAGGATAGTGGGTTTGAAAGTTAGAAGGGCTAATAGCAATGCCCTCATTTCCTTGATGTTGATGTGGTCCTTTTGCCTTTGAGTGGACCATATGCCTTGAACTGAGAACTGTTGTTGGTTTGTTAAGAGCACTGCACCCTACCATAGGTCTGACGCATCTGTGGATATCTGTTGTTGTGGAGCTGGAAGTTGAAGATGAGTTGCAGTACTGAGAGCCACCACCGGATTTCCTTTTTTAAGCTTAGGAGCAGTGGAAGAGGCGAGTAGGGCAGCCACGGTGGTGCAGTGGTTAGCACTGTAGCCTCACAGCAAGAGGTTCTCCGGTTCGATCCTCGGCTGGGGTGCCTTTTGTGCGGAGACTGCATGTCCTCCCTGTGGTCGAGTGGGTTTCCTCCGGGTGCTCCTGTTTCCTCCCACATCCCAAAGACATGCAGTAGGTGGATTGAAGACACTAAATTGGCCCTAGGTGAGAGTACTTGGGTGTGTGTGCCTTCTGTGGAAGGTTGGGTGCCAGGCTGGCAACTCGACACTGTAAAACTCCACTGCCAATCATGAGTGGACAGGTGATCCGCTGTGGCGACCCCTAACCGGGAAAAGCCAAAAGAAGAAGAAGCAGTGGAAGAGGCGAGTCCATGGGGTGGGAATGTTGGCTCCATAGTTTTTTTTTTTCCAAGACCCACTGGATTTTGTGCATGTGGAGTCTTGCCAGAGGTAACATGAGTATGAGGGATGCCATGTGGTCAAGCATTCTCAGGAATTCCCGAGCTGTCAAGGAGGAGTGGGTAAGGATCTGACTCAAGTATATGCAAAGGTTCTTGACCCTTTAGTCTGGGATGAAGGCTTTCATGCAGTCTGTTCTGATCCTGCATTCCAAGGAAAAACAAATCTTGTGAGGGGTTCAGGTGTGATTTTTCTAGATTTAGGGTGAACCCTAACTGAGTTAGGGCGGAAGACACCTGTTGTAGGTGAATAAGAAGACTTTGGTAGTCTTGATGAAGGATGAGTAGGTCGTCTAAGTATGGGTGTATCTGTATACCCTGGGTCCTGCAGTGAGCAATGAAGGGGACAAGGCACTTAGTAAACAATCAAGGAGCAGTGGAGAGACCAAAGGGCAAGGCAGAAAATTGAAACTGACAGGAGCCTATTGCAAATCTAAGGAACTTCCTGTAATTTAGATGGATAGGAATGCGGAGATAGGCATCCGGGGGGGTGGCGGGGGAGTACAGTAGTGTACACTTACCATAAATGTAGATGTTCGAGTGTATTGACTGTTGCAGCCATTACATTTGGGTAATCTGCTGGCAGGTTGCCCTCAGACGGCCTGAATTCCAAAGTCTTGGGTCTTGCGTCGGTTGCTGTCTTCTCTTCCATGACGTCAGGGGTATAAAACATGCAGTAGACGCCATTTTCTTTAGTGTTCTTGCCCCCGAGCTCAGGTGCCCCAAAAAGGTAGCAATATTATATAAATATATAAATACATGCATCAATATAAACTTTACCTTCATCTACAAGCAAATACATCACATAGGTTGTAGAGGATAGTGAAGGAAAGAAACTTCAGAATGACAGGGGGATGGCGGGAGGGTAACCTGGACTGCAACAGTGAATATACTCGAACATCTACATTTATGTTAAGTGTACACAACTGTACTATGTTCTTCGTGTTTCACTGTTGCAGTCATTACATTGGGTAGAATCCCAAAGCTATGGTTGGGAGGATGGAGCTAAACAGCATTAGGTGCGGCTATAAGGCCCTGCAGCACTACAGTGGCAAAGCCTGCCCTGGACTTAGAGTAGAGAGGGAAATGGTAATGCTTTGTAAAGGTGTGAACAGAACTCCAAGTAGCAGCCACTAGAATGTCTTTGGTTGGTGCTCCTCTGAGAAAGGCTGCTGAAGTAGCTGCAGCTCTGGTGGAAAGAGACCTAATGCCCTTGGGCACAGGTTTACCATGGTGTAAGTAGCAGAAACGGATGCAGTGGCTTATCCACTTTGAAACTGTCTGCTTTGAAATAGCCTTTCCTTCTGATCCTGCAGCATATGACACTAGTAATTGCTCAGTGTTTCTTAGAGCTTTAGGCCTGCTCAAGTAGAATCTTAGCTGTCTGTGTACGTCCAAGGAATGCGGAATTCTCTCCCCTTTGTTCTGCGGATTTGAATAAAAAGTAGGCAGATGAATTGTTTGGTTAAGAGACACACTGGAAACCACCTTAGGCATAAAAGTAGGATTTGTCCTTGGAGACACCCTGTCTGGGTAAAATATGATAAAAGGCTCTACAGCCATGAGGGCCTGTAGCTCTGAAACTCTTCTTGCTGAAGTAATTGCTAGTAGCAGAGCTGTCTTCCATGATAAGAACTTTTAAATCAGCTGTAGCAGCTGGCTCAAATGGAGGCAGGGTGAGCTTTTCCAACACATAATTGAGGTCCCATGCAGGTAATGGTGATCTTCTAGGGGGCCTTAAATTTTTGGCTCCTCTAAGATACTGCTTTAGTAAAGGATGAGAAAAGATTGGTGGCTCTGTGTTGTAATGAGCCGAAATGGCAGAGGCATGGATTTTGATTGATGAGAAAGATAGGCCTTTGTCAAGCATCTCAGTTAAGTATTGTAATATCTGAGGAATATTGGCTTCTGCTGTATCAGTTCCTTGTGCTTGATTACAAGCACAGAATCTCTTCCACATGTTAGCATAAGATTTTCTAGTACTAGGCCTTCTGGCTTCCAAAATGACATCCATCACAGCTTTACTGAGAGGTGTTGTTTGTATGATTACATGATTAGCCATGCTGCCAGGTTTAGAGTCTATAGTTGATTGCGCAGGATCTGATTGTTTTGCTGGGACAGTAATTGTGGTCTTTGAGGCAAGGTCCATGCTGGGTATTGAGACAAGTTCCTTAGTATTGGGTACCAGTATTGGCAGGGCCAGTCCGGGGCAATTAGTATCATTTTTGGCTTCTCTTGACTGACTTTTAGGAGGACCTTGGGTAAAAGAGGCAGAGGAGGAAAGGCATAAACTGATACAACTGAAGGATAGGACGTCCACTTTCCATGCTTGTCTGTGATAAGTCCTTGTGCAGAATTTTTTCAATTGATAATTTTGAGGAGAGGCAAATAGATCTATGTCTGGGCTCCCTCATTTTTCTGTTATCATGCTGAAGACTTGTGGATTTAGTTTCCACTCGTGAGGATCCATAAGGTTTCTGCTTAAATCACCTGCCACTGTGTTTTGTTTTCCTGGCAGGGATTGGGCTTGAAGATGTATTTGGCAGGTCAAAGCTGTGTCCCACAGTGCCATGGCTAATCTGCAAAGGGGGTATGAGTGTGTGCCCCCTTGCTTGTTTATATACCACATGACTGTGGTGTTGTCCGTCTTTATCAGTAGTTGTCCTGTATGAAGTAAGTCCTTGAAGGCTGTTAGAGCATTTTGAACAGCCAGCTAGCATCTCTTTCTGGTTGATATGTAGATGCATTTGGTTTGGTGCCCATATGCCCTGAATGCATCTTCCTGCCATGTGGCCCCCCCCAGGCATAATCTGATGAGTCTGTTGTTAAGGTTTGGCTGGCAGGGGGTAGAGTGAAGGGCCGTCCCATGTTTTGGAGACAGGCCTTTGCCCACCATAGAAACTCCTGTTGCAGGCAGGGAATGAGAGGAATCATTGTTTCCAGACTGTGTGAATGTTGACTCCATAAACTTTTTAGGTACCATTGAAGTGTCCTCATATGCAGTCTTACATATGGAATTAGTAGGATGCAGGATGCCATGAAGCCTAGAGCCTGCAGAATTTGTCTTGCAGAAGACTGGGTTTTTGTTGCCATCAGTTTGAAGTAAGTAGTCAGTTGCCTTTGTCTGGCGTAAGGTAAGCCATCTGGGCAGTTGTATTCAAGCTTGCACCCAGGAATGTTATCTTTTGAGAGGGTACCAGTTGTGATTTCTTTTCATTTGTGTACCCTAGGCATGTTAGGAGCCTTTTCACAAACGCCAGGTGTCAAAGAAGAGTGTCCTTGTTCTCTGCTTGAATGAGATAGTTGTCCAAGTAAGGATATATTTGTATACTTCTTTGTCTGCAAAATGCAACTACTGGTGCTAGGCACTTTGTAAAGACCCTGGGCGCAGTAGATAAGTCAAAGGGCAGTGCAGAGAATTGGTAATGCATTAAGCCAGCCTTGAATCTGAGGTATTTTCTGCACGATTGTCTTACTGGGACATGCAGGTATGCCTCTTTTTAGGTCAAATGTCACCAGCCAAGCAATCTTGCCCAGCATGGGCAGAAGCTGCTGCAAAGTCAGCATTTTGAATTTTGGAATGTCCAGGTGTGTTCAAAATTGATAAATCCAGTATTGGCCGTCAGGCCTTGTCCTTTCTGGGGACCAAGAACAGTCGAGTAAAAACCTGCCATTTTTCCTGTTCTGGTACTGGTTGAATGGCCCCCATATCCATGAGGGACGTAACCTGTTTCTGTGCCTCTGCCCATTGATTTGTGGGCGGATCTGGCCAACCGTTTGCCACTGGCAGAGTGTGGAAATGGAATCTGTATCCCTGTGATACTATGTTTAGTACCCCACTTATCCTGGGTTATTAACTGCCAATTTTGAGCCAAAAGTGCTAATTTTCCCCCTAAGGGTGCTGTCAAAAGATAAGTGCTTGGTGTAGGAAGAGGGAAGTCATTGGGACTGTTTTCTGTAGGTTTGCACTTCATCTCCCCCTGATTTGGAGGTAGATGCGCCCCATTGCTTTGACCTGTAAGAATCTTGCTCCTGGTATCTGGAACCCTTTGGGTGTCTGGATTTGCCCCTTTGAGCTCTGTCTGACACAGGAAAGGACCAATTTTTTGTAAGCCAGTGTCTACTGAATCTTGGTGGCTGCACTTGTAAGTCGTCTAACAGTTTTCATAGACTTAGCTTTGTCTTCCATTTTCTTTAAAACCTCTTCTGCCTTAATACCAAACAGAGAATCATGCTGTAAAGGTGCATCTAGCAATTTAGCTTTAACATGATCAGGCAAATTTTGATCCTTTAACCAGGCATGCCTCCTAACCACAGATCCAGTTAACTGCGGCTCTGCAGGAGGCCTCTAAGGAATCAAAACCACATTGCAAAGTATGTTTTCCAACTTGTTCAGCTGCATGCAATAATTCCTGCAATTCTTTATTTTCTGCACATTCTGAAATCAAAATAATTTTCTGTTTCAGCAATCCCATACATGTTGTTGGTACTTAAGCATATGAAATTGACAGTTTAAGGCCCTGACTGCCAAGGTTGCAGATGTATAAATCTTTTTTCCCCATCTGTCTAGTGCCCTTGAATCTCTGTCAGAGGGGGTAGGATTTTTTGCTGTTGAGGCCTTAACTCCCTTTTTTACCCTGTGAAAAAGTTTCAGGATCAGCAGCAGGGTTTCTAAATAAAAGTTTATGAGAGTCAGGGACCCTGTAATATCTGTCAGGCTTACTGGGAGCCAAAGGTAAGGAGTCAGGGGTCAAGCTTGACTCCGAAAACACATCATCCACAATGTCTAAAACGGGGAATGGCTAAAGGCTTGTGCTGAGGGAGTAGAAGGAAATCCCTGAACCTCTTTTTTGATTCTGAGAAGTCTTGACTCTCCCAGTGAAAATGCTCCCTCAAAGTATGCAAGGTTTCTCCAAATTAATAATCCTCTGGAGGAGATGCAGATGGAATAGACTCCTCAGCATCAGAATCCTCATAGGGCAGATAATTCCTGATCAGAAGAGACAGAAACCTGATCTGAAGATTCATAACCAGTGTCTTGCCTAGGTCTCGTATCTGGAGGGAGATGGGTACCCCTGATCAAGGTAATAAGGTCTTCAGCCATTTTGATCATCTGTTTTTTAGGCATAGAGGCCTGTGCATGTGGCTCATACGTCGTTTTTTTAGTTTTAGAAGTTGCCTTTGTCTTTAGTTTTGCAGCTGTCGGTTTGATATATAAATGTTGACGTCTGAATACACCCTCAGAAGCTGGTGCCTGCTCAGCAGCTCCGGACCCATCCGAGGGAGATACATCCGTCGGTCCAATACCTTGAGTATCTTGCGGCATGCTGGACTCCACATGGGTGTCGGTAGAGGCCTGCGACTTGAAGGTAGTGGGTATCAGGGACTGTGAAAGTGCCTCACTGAGTACAGGTGAGCCGGCGACTGGCTTAGGAGAAGCTTCGTCGTCGGTTTTGGATCTCAACTGCCTTTCTTTGTCCTTTTCTTTGCGATTTTTATGTACTCCAGTAGTCGGATTGCTATCAGACGACATGTCTGGGTAGTTAAATCTGTTTCCAAAATACTTTGATGCAAAAATATACTGACGCTTAATAGTACATTGGTTAAATCTAGCACAAAACCGACAGCCAGGCACGTTGTGATCAGGACCTAGGCAAGGAATACAGTATAAATGGAAATCCTTATGAGGTATTTGCTTCCCACAAGTAATACAATTATTAACTTTTTCTGACATCGACAAAAAGCAAGAAAAAAGTTTCCCCAACGGGGTACTTAGCTTTAGTGAAGACATCGGTTATAAAACTCAAACTCGAATATTTCAGTAGTCGGCCGACCGGCACTTGCAAAAGGCTTCTGCTTCGGTCACCGCACAGCAAGAACGACTGGAGAAAATGGCGCTGGCTGCATGTTTTACACCCGACGACCTGACATCATTGAAGAAAAGACAGCAACCGATGCAGGACCCAAGACTTTCGAATTCAAACTAGTAAGCCATCCACTAAATGTCCCATCCCTCTAGAATCTACTCCAACCCTACCGTACCACCAGACCACTAAGATCCAGCAACAAAAATCACTTGCAGATCACTAAAGCCACTAACTCTGCTGGTGAAGCACTATTCTCTTGCGCCATAGCCAAATTATGGAACTCACTCCCACCCACAATTACCTCCGTACCATCATGCACCCACTTCAAAACTTTACTAAAAGCGCACCTAAAAACATGCTGGCTATGTCCTTGCAACTCCCACTCTAATATCATCCACCCCCATCCAACCACTACCTTTCTTTCCACTCCACTAACTGCCTTGATTATAGCAAGCTCAGATGCTCATAAGCCTAGTACTTATTATACAGCAGGAACTTCTCATTGTAACATTTGTTAATGTCGGTTATGTACTTCACAGATAAAGCTTCTAGTTATCTACTGATGTACTATGTTCTTCATCTGTAAATATGTTGTAAGTAATTGCTATGTTAAATTGTTAATCACTATGTAATCCAATGTAACTACTGTCTGGTAGTTTTAACTGTGAAGCTTTTCTCCCCAGGCCTCTGCTGAAAATGGACCAACATCCAGTCGGACATTCCCGGTCAACAAATTTAAATAAATAAATAAAATTCAGGCCGACTGAGGGCAACCTGCCAGCAGATTACCCAAATGTAATGACTGCAACAGTGAAACACGAAGAACATCAGAAGGGGTAAGGCGATCATTTTGAAGCTGGGAATGTGGAGGAAGAGGTTTGAAGAGGATGAGTCTAGGATAGGCCTCAAAGGGCTGTCTTTCATCGGTACAAGAAACATTCTGGAGTAAAAGCCTGCGTTTCTTTGTGGGTTAGGCACCTGCTCTATGGTGCCCTGAGATAGGAGCTGTTGAATGATGTCTGGGAATAAGTGGATTTGGTCTCTTGGTAGCTGAGGGATACACCTTGAAAGGGTGGGAGCATCCACCAGGTCATGAAAATAGAAGTTATGTTCTTACCATAACGTTCCATGTTAGTTGTCTTCTTCTCGCCTTCTTCTTGCTGGATGGGTTCGGAGCCGACCTCGGCTCCGACTCGGCCACTCTAAAGCTCGAGAGTTGGTTCCACCGGCTCGAGGCTCCCCTTATATCCCACAATGCTAGGCGATAGTTACCTCAGATCTCGTTTGTAAGCTAACCCCAGCTTATAACAGAAAAAGTATAACTGTAAAACACAGAATCCACCTCTAACAACAGGAAGAAGAAGGGTGACCTACATCCTGAAACAAGAATATGCATAATAGCATATAGCTAAGAAAGAGGTGGTAGAAAGAGAGGTCACGATCACAACTCCTCTAGGTCTGCCCAGGCCAGGGGGAAGGAGGGTGGGACGCAAGAAGAAGGCAAGAACAAGACAACTAACATGGAACGTTATGGTAAGAACATAACTTCTATATGTTAAGTTGTCTATCTCGCCTTCATTCTTGCTGGATGGGACCGCGTCCCTAGCACCTTGTCCCGGGTGGCCTAACGGAACAGACTCCTGAGAACAGTGGAACCAAAATTAGCTCTATGCCTAGAAGCTAAATCCAACTTATAATGGGAAACAAAAGTGTGAGGAGTAGCCCAAGTAGCCGCTGCACAAATGGTGTCAATAGGCAGTCTGTCTTGGAAGGCTAGAGAAGTAGCCAAAGCTCTGGTGGAATGGGCTTTAGGCTTATTAGGCAGTTTTTGGTGTCTAATCTCATAAACAAGGGTAATCAGAGATGTTAGCCATCTGGATAAAGATACCTTTGAAACTGGAAGTCCCTTTCTGCTTTCCGCATAGGAGACAAACAGCTGATCAGATTTTCTGAATTGTTTCGTCCTGTCCAAGTAGTACCTTAATTGACGATGAACATCCAGACAGTGCAATTTTTGTTCAGACCTATTTGAATACTCCGGGAAAAAGACAGGGAGGTCAATGCATTGGTTTAGATTTGATGCTGAAACCACCTTAGGCAAAAGGACGGGTTAGTTCGTAAGGAAACTCTGTCCTTATGGAACACAAGGTAAGGAGAACGACAACTGAGTGCTTGAAGTTCTGAAATTCTTCTAGCTGATGTGATAGCCACCAGAAAGAGAGTTTTCCATGATAATAACTTTAAGGAACATGAAGCTGCAGGTTCGAAGGGGAAAGAATCAAAGAAGCAAGAACTAAATTTAGGTCCCAAGGAGAAGGAGGATTTCTTACAGGAGGTCTGAGAAGAAAAACTCCTTTCAAAAAAGCTTTGCAGAGTTTGTGGGACATTAGGGCAGATTCAGAAATACCCACATGGAAATTAGAAATAGCTGCCAATTGAACCTTAAGAGTAGATGGAGATGAACCTGCATGGAAGAGTTCAGCAAGAAAATCAAGGACTAGTTGGATGGAAGCGGTGAAAGGATCTATGTCCTTTCCTTGTGCCCAATATGAAAAGCGTTTCCACTTACTCAAATAAATCTTTCGAGTAGAAGATTTATGGGAAGCTATCAAAATATCTCTAACAGAGTGAGATAATTGAGGAAGCCTGGCTACGGTTGGAAGTGGAGGAACCAAGCAGTGAGGTTTAGAGAGGGGAGGGAGCGATGAAACTGACCCGACTGATGGATCAAAAGATCTGGAACTAGGTCCAGATTCCACGGTCGCTCAAAAGAAATCGATGCAGAAAGGGGAACCACACTTGCCGAGGCCAGTAAGGAGCAATGAGGATCAATGAGGCCTTCTGAGCGATAGCTTTCTGTATTACTTGAGAGATCAGTGGGAAAGGGAAATGCATACAGAAGTCCCGGGCCAAACTTGGACTAGCGTCCCTGCTGGGTTGGCCTGGTAAAGGGAATAGAGTGAAGTATTCTCTGCACTTGCTGTTTTGGGGAGTAGCACAAAGATCGCAGCAAGGCTGACCCCACTTGAGAAAAATCTCTCTCACTACAGAGTCTTTCAGAGACCACTCGTGAGGCATGAGAATAGCTCTGCTCAACTTGTCCGCAATGTGATTGGACTTCCGGGATGTGCATTGCTATCAGAAAACGCTGAGAAGAAATCGCCCATTGCCACAGTCTGACTCCTTCTCGACACACGGGGTATGATCTGGTTCCGCCTTGTTTGTTGATGTACCACACTACAGACATATTGTCTGTCTGGATTGCAATCGTTCCCAAAGGAAGAGAGTCTTGAAGGGCTTGCAACGCTAAAAGCACTGCTCTCATCTCCAGAACATTTATGTGCAAGTGGCATTCGTTTGGTTGCCATGTGCCCTGGACTGTCCTGCCCTGATAATGCCCCCCCCCACCCGAACAGGGAGGCATCCGTTGTCAGAGTAGCAACCGGAGGAGGTGGAACAAATGGTCTTCCCGACAGGAGCTGGGGAAGACATCCACCACATGAGATGCTTTTGCACGCGTGATCATAATGGTGTGAGACATTGGAAGTTCCTGGTATGACCATTGAGAAAAAGCATCCACTGAAGGATCCATGTGGTATCTGGCCAATGGGAGGAGAGGTATGGCCGCTGCCATGATTCCCAACACCTTTAGAACTAACCTGGCTTTGGCTCTGTTGTTGTTGAGAAGTGACACCAATTTGTGAATGTCTGATATCCTTTGGTTCGTTAGCGTTGCAGACATGTTTATACTATCTAAATTTGCCTATGTAGGTAATAGTACGACAAGGCGACAAAACAGACTTTTCGCAATTTATTGAGATACCCAGTTTTGACAGGCGAAAAGTGTAATCTCTGGCCATCAGAAGGAGATGCTTGGTGGGAGCTGTGAGGAGCCAGTCGTCCAAATATGGAAACACCTGGAATCCTTGTCGTCTCAGGTGAGAAGCTACCACTGCCATGCATTTGGTAAACACCCGGGGGGCAGTGGTGAGACCAAAGGGCAGGGCCCTGAATTGAAAATGACTGGTTCCCAGCCTGAAGCGGAGGAATCTTCTGGAGCGTCTGTTCATTTTTATGTGATAGTACGCGTCCTGAAGGTCTATAGAGCACATCCAGTTTCCTTTTCCCAATAGGGAAGAATGGATTGCAGCGTGACCATCCGAAATCTTGTTTTCTTGACCGATCTGTTCAAGATACTGAGATCCAAAATTGGTCTCCAGTCCCTGTTTTCTTTGGAACTAAAAGAACCTTGAGTAGATTCCGGATCCTAGTTGGTCTGCTGGCACTGGCTGAATAGCTCTTTTGCAAGCAGTTTTGAAATTTCCAAAGCTGCTATATCCCTTTGAGCGGTGGAACATCTGGAAGGGATTTTTTGACTGATTTGGAAGACGAAGAAAGGGAATAGAATAACCTTCGAAATGATGGACTGTACCCATTTGTCTTGTGTCAAGGATAGCCAGGCTTCTGGGTACAGTGACAATCTTCCCCGACTGCCTCCGAAGATGGGCAGTCGGGCAACACCTCAGGGATGCTGAAAGGGCTTATCGGAGGACGTTTCGATTGCCCTGGTTCTGCGGACCCCTCTGCCTCTAGGCGGCGTCTACCATTGTTGTTCCCCTCTGCCTCTGGCGGGAACCGACTCTGTCGTCAGGCGAAGTCCCTTGAGATTGTTTACGGAACCACATCTTTCCCCCTTCTGGCCTTTGGGGTAAGGCCTGGAAGGAGTCGAAAACGGACTCCGGCGGCAGAAAGGGTCTTGCCATCAGTCTCGCACCTAGTCAGGGTCTCTTTCACTTGTGGACCAAAAAGAGATGATCCATCAAAGGGAGTTCGTGAAAGACGTCTTGAAAGGTTCCAAAATTGCATAGCCGCATCCAGGCGTGCCTACGTAAGGCTACCCTGTTCCTGCGCTCTGCTCGCTCCATCGGCCGCATACGAGAGGAGGCGCATGGAGGAGTTGGAAATAGAATTAAGGATAGCCAGTTGCGTGTTCATTTTCTCTTGGAAAACCGCAGTTGTAGGGTCCTTCAGCATTTCACTCGCTTCTTTGATCAAGTCTCTTTGAAGACGAGTGAAATGGCACAGGTAATTCAGCGAACGCATAGTAAATGTCGCTGAGGAGAACATCCGCTTCCCGTACCTATCCATGGACCTAGATTCCTTGTTAGGTGGATGGACAGGCACTGAAGGATCGGCCAGTTCCTTCTTTGTGGCGGCAGCTACCACCATAGCATCCACAGAGACTCCTTTTGATAAAAATTCCTTGTCTGATGGAGCTGTGATGAATTTGGAGGGTCTCCTGGGAGTGGGGTCCACTGAATCAGGAGCCGTCCATGCCTTTGGAGCAACCACCTGCATGAGGGGGTCGAAAGGGGACACCCAGGAGGTGGAAGGACGAGAGCCAAACGCCGCAAGATACACAGATTCGTCCTCCGAAGGGTTGAGGGCTGGCCAATTTCCCTCTGTTTAAGGATCTCCAGAATGTCGGCAAATGAGACATCTTCAGAAGGGGAACGGGGAACCCTCAGAATCATCCAGATCTGTGTCCGGCGTGATAGACTCAGGTGAGTCAATGTGCTTCCTCTTGCACTTCCTCTTCCGAGGGGCTCTTCTGCCAAATCAGGAGAGGCCTCGGAAGAGGATGAAATCCCAAAGGGAGCTCCTGAGGAGTTGGCTCTCTGCGGTCCGGGATGAGGGAGTGAGTCGACTTACCCTGAGGCAGCATAGAGGGAGGGGCTGACGGAGCCGACTGTGGAGTAGAGCCAGGCTCTAACACACTCCGCATGACCTCGAATGCACCCCTGTCAGGCAAAGCCAGAGGTCCCCGCTCCGAGGAGCTAAGGACCCCCCTCGGCACCGACAGTGATGGCTCCGAGGCCGATGTCGGAGCCGAACTCACCAGCGCCAAGCACCGAGAGGAGAGGGGTCGGACAAGGGTCCGATGCCACTCACCCTCGAGCCGACGAGGGAAGCCCGGCCGAGATTCCTCCATGGAAGAAAACGGAGCCGACGGAGCCGAAGACAATTGTCTCGGCTCCGAGGTGACCACAGTCTCGGTTCCGACACGACCCGGCTCCGAACTCAAGAGAGTCGAAGGAGGAAAGAGTTGATGGACCGGGCAGGCACCGACTGATGAGTCGGGCTCTGAAGCATCTGGGCTAGTGCCTCAGACTTGAGTAGTCGACTCACCACCCTCTGAAGGTCATGATCGGACAGCCTCGATGACCTAGAGGAATGAGACCTTTGGCTCCGTTCAGACAGCAGGGGAGATCCTGGAGCCGAATGAACGGAGCCAAGAGAAGGTGACCTAGACCTCTTTCTGGTTGTCGGCTCCGAAAATCTTGTCGGAGCCGACACGGGTACCTCGATAACCTCGGCTCCGGCGAGGAAACCACAGAAACTGTGGACTGAGTCTTATCGGCTCCAGCCGGAGCCGATAAAGGCAAAGGTTGAACAACCTGAGGTCTCGGCTCAGAAGCCGGAGCCGAAGACCTCGATGCCTTGGAGGGCTTCCCTGTTGAGACAGACAGGGAATCCTCAGGCTTCAACAAGCCTCTCAATATAAGCTTGTTTTTCCTTTCCTGCAGGACCCTGGGGCTGAAGCCATGGCAGACAGCACAGGAGTCCTGCAGGTGCAAAGGCCCCAGACAATAGACACAAGAAGTGTGAGCGTCTGTCAGAGACATTTTCTGACAGCACGCATCACACTTCTTGAATCCGGAGACCTTTGCTTCTTTAGACATAGCCTAACTGGTGAACACAAACACACACCCAAACACACCAGTTATACCCTGTCAAAATTACAAACTTTAGTAAAATTACTAAAAATAAAGTACAATAAACAGTAGTACACTACACAAACACTCCCTAGGGAAGGGAAGGCCTAAGGCCCAAGGGAAGAACTAAAAGTTCTTTTAACAAGAAAAGGGAAAAAATTAGGTTCGGGGATAGAGTTCAATGAACTACACTAATTTAAGAATAATTAAACTAAAAAAGGGGTAAAAAGAGTAACTTTTTATAGAAAAGCTAAAACTCACCAGGAACCGGTAGAATAACCAACCTCGAAGCTGTAGCGGCAAACGAGATCTGAGGTAACTATCGCCTAGCATTGTGGGATATAAGGGGAGCCTCGAGCCGGTGGAACCAACTCTCGAGCTTTAGAGTGGCCGAGTCGGAGCCGAGGTCGGCTCCGAACCCATCCAGCAAGAATGAAGGCGAGATAGACAACTTAACATTATCCTCTCTGAATGATGGAGAGAACCCATTGCTCTGCTGTTACTGTCCACCAGGAGGGTAGGGAGAGGGTGAGTCGAAGGAATAAGGGTGTTTCTGGATGCAGCCGGGTTGAATCACAGTGGAGGTGGTCTAGTGGGAAACCTGGGAGTAGAGCTTTTTTTCTGGGCTGTCTACGTCCCTTAGATGGAGGGGCTGAGTGAAAGGACTGCCTTCTAACAAAGGAGGGCTTCTGTGGGCAATTCCTGTGGTATCTACAAATAGGAGATACCAGAAGATGTTTGAGATTCTGTAATTCTTTTTCCTTTAAGGAGCTCAGCAGAAGCCTGTCCAAAGAGGGCCTTATTGTTCAAGGGTGCATCCAGTAATTTAGTGTGAACATTCATAGGGAGACGTTGAAGCCTAACCCCGGAATATCGCCTTAGTACTGATCCTGAAGCAGCTGATTTAGATGAGGCTTCCACAACATCATAAATGCACTTAATGGACTGCCTGGTCACTTGAGATGGTGTGGAAATTAGAGAATTAACTTGGGCTTTTATAGGGGAGTCCTGTACCTCAGACAGAAGGGTAGAGGCTTTGGAAATGGTACCCAAAACATATCTGGCCATGTGTGTTTGGTAGTTCAAGGCCCTTATGGCTAGAGTAGAGGACGTAGATACCCTATCCCCCAGTCTGGCCATACATTTTCTGTCTTTATCCACTGGGTACAGGGCAGCAGAAGGTAAATGCCTTGAAGATTTGTCTGCAGAGACAGCTATAACAGCTGGATCTGCTGGTGGATTTCTAAAGAGAAACTGGGTGTCCTGGGGGACCTTATAGAAACAGTCTGGTCATTTAGATGGTGGAGGTTTAGAGTCAGGAGACTGAGAAGCAGCCAAAAAAGCATCCTGAAAAGCAGGTAGTAAGGGAGGGACAGCAGAAGGAGATGGTTGTTCAATTTGTAAGAGGTCAAAGTACCTTTTCTTGGATTCATAAACTTCTGAAGCCTGCCACTTAAAATATTCCCTCATGAGGGAGATAGTGTCCCCATAGGTAAATTCTCCTGAGGATTCAGGAGAAATAGAATCCTCTTCCTCTGGGGTAATGAAATCCTTAGGGGAGTCTATTTGGGCTTCATAAGAAGAGGCTTCCTCAGAAGAGGAGTAATCTTCCTCACATACTTAAACGGATGGCTGAGGTGAGAGTAGGGGGAAGGTGTTGTGTCTGCAAGGCCTGAAAAGCCTTAAAGAGACTTCGTAAGAACACTTCCCAACCAGGCACCAGTTGAGGTTCAGGGTGCTTAGTTTTTTTGTTTTCTCTTCAAATGAGTTGCCGATGGAGAAAGCATAAAAGTTGACATCTGCTTAGTAGGAAAAGAAGGAGCAGGGCCTTCCGACTAAGTCGTGGTTCCCCTCGGTCATCAGTTTCTGATGCCTGAATTGCCTCAGCGGACGTAGAAGTGGTTTCTGGCATCCCAGCTTCCATTAAGGTTTCAGGGCCTGCTTTGGACACAGTCATCTGAGCTGATTCCAGGTTTTCAAGCACCTCAAGGACCTGCTTGGACACGCAGATTGGGATTTGGGCCTGATTATCTTGGCCTTCTTACTCAGTTGCTTGTCAGATGGGCCTCCTACTCCTTCCATACAGAGCACTAAGCGACGTAGCCTTTGGTTCTCTAAATACAACTTCAGTGCCGTCAAGCGGCTTCGGAAAGTTTTGGGGATGAAAGACTTGCAAATAAGACAGGACGTATGGTCATGGGCTGCGCCTAAGCAAAATTCGCACTTCTCGTGTGTGTCCTTGTGAGGAATTTGTCCCCCACAAGCACACTTCCCCTTTCTAGCTGACATGCAAGTCTAAACTGTAATCAAAGTAAGGAAAAAATCCAACAGGGCACTTATCTGTATCTGTTGAAGAAGCAGTAGTTTGGTCTTGAATAGAATCGTAGTCAGTTGTCTGAAGAAACGTGATCTGCTTGTGGAACTGGCAAACAGGAGTCCGACACTCACTGCGGCAGAAAAATTCTAATGAGGGTACGTGCAGACACCACTTTTATACCCAATGTCGGTTTATGGCCCTGGTAAGGGAAGTCACACGTACCCTCCTGTGAAAAAGACTTTGGTGTACTGGCCGGACGGTGGTGCTGCAGGCAGCAAACTCCCTACTGTTATGAATACTGCAATATGAGAACAGGAGGACATCTTCCTATGATCATATGATATATGAACAAAAATATGTTAAGTTGTTAGCACAAACTAGAAATCCTTTTCCATTTGCTAGTAATAGGCTTTCTTGCATCCATTAGTACCTGCAGCACATCCTCAGTAAACAGGCGCCTAAAGGGAATTAAGACCCTATCATCCAGATAGTCAACTGAAGTTGATTGTGTCATGGTGTATTAAACACTCCTTATCTTGTCTGATTAGATCCAGACTGAAGAAACTTGTGGTAATTGCTCCTGGCCACTTCCAAAAGCAGGGAGAAAGTACAGCTGTGTACACTACCATAAATGTAGATGCTTGATTGTATTCACTGTTGCAGTCAAAGTACAGTTATGTAAAAATCTTACCGTAACAGTAGACGTCCTTCTCTTCACTGTTGCAGTATTCTTCAACTAAGGAAACTCCTACTAAGGATAAAAAAAGAGAGTTTTGTGCAAAATCTTACCATAACCACAGATGTCCTTTCTCTTCCATGTTGCAGTATACTTACTGTGGGATCCTCTGCCTCAGGCGACCCGAACGTCGGCTCCTATACAAAAGGTTTAAGCCTGGTTGCGGTTGGTGAGTAGCAAGTCACATGTAGGGCCATAAACCAGGGACCTTAAATGTGACGTCTACACGCACAGAGCAACTGCCCAGTCGGACAGCAGCCTAGGAGATGCCAAAAGATGTCCTCCAGAATGGCAGAACGCCATAGACTGCCCAAAAAGACCCTTCTGCCAGTAGGGGGCTCTGTGAAGGCTCACAAACATGTAGATATGAAACTAGGGGGTCAGAAGGGAGGGAAGGAATACTGCGACATGGAAGAGAAGGACATCTGTGGTTATGGTAAGATTTTACAAAGCTATCCGATGCCCTTCTATTCTCATGTTGCAGTATTCTTACTGTGGGACAGTACTACAGCTCAGGAAGGATAAAGGGTGGAGATAGAGGTAGCGAATTTCAGACATTTTTGCAGGACTGCCCTTGCAAAACTTACTGTGGCTCTGGAGATATGGTCTAGTTTGTAATGTTTGGTGAAGGTATGTACAGTGGACCAGGTGGCTGCTTCAAGGATGGTAGCTGTGTGTAGGCCTTTGAAGAAGGCTTTGGAGGAAGCTACTGCTTTATAGAGTGTGCCCTGATCCCCTCATTCATGTCTTTTCCTTGGTATGAGTAGCAGAAAAGAATAGCTGTGTAAAAACTTGCAATAAAGTACAGTTTTGTACCTACCATAAATGTAGATGTTCGAGGATTCCATTGCTGCAGTCCTGACTATTGGGGTATAGTCCGCGTCCCGTCGGCCCGAATACCAGAGTATAAGGCTGACGTCGGTCAGGGCGCATTAGACTGACGTCAGTACGTCAGGGTACTAATGCGCATGACCGACGTCATATCCTCAGTCTTTTCTTGCCCCAGATGTCAGAAGACCCTAAAAAGACAAGTCCCAAAACAACCTGCACCAAAAACATGTACAATATATACAACAATATATACAAAAATATAAGCATGTAAACTCACCTACACAACCACCCCTAAATACAGGGGGAAGGAGGGAGGGTAAATTGGACTGCAGCAATGGAATCCTCGAACATCTACATTTATGGTAGGTACAAAACTGTACTATGTTCTTCGTCTTCCATTGCTGCAGTCCTGACTATTGGGTAGAATCCCAAAGCAGAGGTAAGGGAGGCTGGCAAATTATAAAGTAGTAGGAGCTGACAACATGCCTTGTAAAACAGCTGTGGCAAAACCAGCCCTAGACTTAGAGTAGATAGGAAGGTGATAATGCCTAGAGAAAGTATGCACTGAACTCCAAGTAGCAGCTTCCAGAATATCCTTAGTTGCCACCCCCCTTAGAAATGCTGTTGAAGTGGCAGTAGCCCTAGTGGAATGAAGCCTAATCCCAGCTGGAATCTCCTTGCCATGATGGGAATAACAAAATGCAATGCAAAAGCCAATCCACCTAGAAATAGTTTGTTTTGACACAGGCTTGCCCTGAGAACTCAAAGCAAAAGAAACAAACAACTGCTGAGACTGCCTAAAATCCTTAGTCCTGCTTAAATAATAACGCAATTGCCTGTGTACATCTAAAGTGTGCAAAATCTTTTCCCCTTTATTTTGAGGATCTGCAAAAAACGTAGGTAAATGAATAGTTTGGTTTAAAGCCACACTAGAAACCACCTTAGGCATAAAAGAAGGATTAGTACGTAATGATACCCTATCCTTATGGAAAATCAAAAAAGGCTCTACTGCCATAAGGGCCTGCAACTCAGACACCCTTCTTGCAGAAGTAATAGCCAACAGAAAAGCAGTCTTCCATGACAAATATTTCAATTCAGCAGTAGCTGCAGGCTCAAAAGGTTGTAGAGTAAGTTTTTCCAACACAAAATTGAGATCCCAAGCAGGAGTAGGAGCTCTACGTGGGGTCTTATATTCTTTGCCCCTCTAAGAAACTGCTTGAACAAAGGATGCGAAAACAAAGGTGGGTCACAATCATAGTGAGCTGAAATTGCTGCAGCATGAATCTTTATGGAAGAGAAGGACAAACCTTTGTCCAATAATTCAGTAAGATATTGAAGAGCCACACTCAAATTAGGCTCTGAAATCTCCAAATTCTTTGCTGTACTCCAAAATAAAAATCTCTTCCATTTTTCTGCGTACACTCTCCTTGTACTAGGTCTTCTAGCTTCCATAATCACATTTAAAACTTGTTGAGGAAGTTGAGACCTGCTGTGTTTCAACACAGAATATGCCAGGCTGTTAGATGAAGAGAGTGAAGCTTGACATTGAGCAGATGACCGTCCTTCTGAGATAACAGATGAGGAATCAAAGGTAAAGGCCATGGAGGCTTCTTTACTAGACTCCGTAGTAGTGGGTACCAGTGTTGCCGAGGCCAATCTGGAGCTATCAAAATCATCCTTGGCCTGTCTTGTCTGACCTTTAATAGTACCTTTGGAAGAAGAGGTAGAGGTGGAAAGGCATACACATGAAGGTTTTTCCAACTGAAAGACAGAGCATCCACTTTCCAAGCTGTGTGATGAAACCCCTTTGTGCAATACTTTGGCAGCTGGTGGTTTAGTGGAGAAGCGAACAGATCTATGTCTGGAGTTCCCCATGACACTGTCAGTTTCTGAAATACATGAAGATCCAGTTTCCACTCGTGGGGATCCATGATTTGTCTGCTTAACACATCTGCTAAGGAGTTCTGTGCTCCTGGCAGAAACCTTGCCTGAAGAGTTAGTTGCAAGCTGAGCGCAGTCTCCCATAAAATCATTGCTTGCCTGCATAGAGGATAAGAATGTGTTCCCCCTTGCTTGTTGATGTACCACATGACAGTTGTGTTGTCTGTTAGAATCAACACCTGCCCTGGAAGAAGTAACTCCTTGAAAGCCATTAATGCAAACTGGACTGCTAACATCTCCTTCATGTTGATATGTAGATGCTGTAGTCTGGCAGGCCACTTGTCTTGTATCCACTTTCCATTTAGATGAGCTCCCCAAGCAATGTCCGAGGCATCTGTCGTTAAAATCTGACTTGCCTCTGGCCGGGTCACAGAGAGTCCCTTGTTTAGGTGACATTCCTGAGCCCACCACAAGAATTCTTTTGAAGGCAAGGTATTATTTGAATGACAGTGTCCAAATCCTGGCAGTGCTGTGTCCATACATTTATTGTAGCTTCCTCATATGCAGTTTGGCATTGGGAAGCACCAGAATACAAGATGCCATGAACCCTAATGCTTGAAGGACTGTCCTTGCAGTCAGCACGGACTGATGAGATAGTTGATGGAAGTAAAGTGACAGACTCTTTTGTTTGTCCGGGGTTAAAAAGGCCATCTGGGCTGCTGTATTCAGTCTCACACCCAGAAAGCACATGTCTTGAGAGGGTACTAGACTGGACTTTATTTCGTTCACAGAATACCCTAGGCATCTTAGCACTGCTATAACATATTCCAGATGCTGTAGAAGGTCTTCCTTTTCTTGAGCCAGAATCAGGCAGTCGTCCAAGTAAGGATAGATTTGAATTCCTTGAAGCCTGAAGTAAGCTATCACTGGAGCCAGAACCTTTGTGAATACTCTGGGCGCAGTAGATAAGCCAAAGGGCAATGCAGAGAACTGATGAGAATTTCCAGCTCGAAACCGCAGATACTTCCTGCAACTTAGCCTTATAGGCACATGAAGGTAAGCTTCCTTGAGATCTAAAGTTACCAT